>NC_079196.1:28992544-29167544 GCF_029499605.1 Hyla sarda | reverse complement strand
TAACCTGTGTGCCTCCAGTTGTTGCAAAACTACAACTTCTAACATGCCCAGACAGCCAAAGGCTGTCTGGGCATGCTAGGAGTTGTAGTTTTAGTTTTGCAACAGCTGGAGGCACATGGGTTAGGAAACACTGATCTTTTTCATATTTATTTCATATCTATGTATATATATTGCATAAATATCTGTCTATTTAAGATCGATCAATCTATCTAATATCTATCTATCTTAAAGTTTCCTAACCCATGTGCCTCCAGCTGTTGCAAAACTACAACTTCTAGCATGCCCAGACAGTCAAAGGAGTTGTAGTTTTGTAACAGCTGGAGGCACACTGGTTAGAAAACACTGATCTATTACATATCTATCTATCCCATCTTTCTATCTCTACATCTACCCTCTATTCTTTATCCTATACACCTTTGAGCTCATGTTACACTTTCTTAAAGGAAACAGATGAACAAAATTGGTTCCCCCCCCTCAGGGGATAAGGACACCACATGGTCACTTAGACGCAGTTGATACAGTATATCCTCATGTGTATCCAGACTGGTATTGATCTTTATAGACCATCTTTCAGCCTCTTTAGCTGTATGTCGTATGGATATATAATGATAACTCAAAACTTCCTTTTATGTTTCCGCAGTACACATGGTCAATGGTGAGGTTTTTAATGGGTCTCCTAAATTCCCAGGTTTGGATCTTGTAGACGTTTTAGTTTAGTTTTTTTAATCTACTATAAGTCGTCTAAAATACAACAACAAACTATATGAATGATAAAGTGATGACTCTGAAGGTTCTCTGTAGACATTGAGGCCTAGAAGATGGATTTTTCATCTGCCATTGGACAGTTCTAACTAGTCAGGTTAGGTCCCTATGATGTTTTTTATTTTATTTATTTTTTTAAAGCTTAGTTTAAAAAGGATATTGCTGAATTGTAGATCTTTTAGGGGTATCTGACCATGAAATGTCTAAATGCTTGAAGACAAGGGTGGGCCACCATCTGCTATGGAAGTAAATGGCCAGGACTTACATTATTATAGCCTATAATACTAACAACAACATCTGAAGATCCTTAGGTGGCCAACTTATAGCTTAGAAAACTAAAGCTGTCCATGCAAACCAAACCAAAAATGTTGTTGGTGGGAGAAAAAAGTAGTGGTGGCCCCTTAACATACATGAGTTCTATATAGAAAGATGGGAGTATCCACTGCCAGACACTTTTGGCTTACCTTTCAAAGAGCAAATGAACCCTTCTTGCCCCTGACATCAGCCATTGGGGTCTTACATCTGGTTAAAAAAAATAAAAAAATCCTATGTAGGTCACTGTTCTGACCATAGAATGGACAATCAACCATGTGGACAATATCCTATGTAGGTCACTGTTCTGACCATAGAATGGACAATCAACCATGTGGACAATATCCTATGTAGGTCACTGTTCTGACCATAGAATGGACAATCAACCATGTGGACAATATCCCATGTAGGTCACTGTTCTGACCATAGAGTGGACAATCAACCATGACGACAATATCCCATGTAGGTCACTGTTCTGACCATAGAGTGGACAATCAACCATGTGGACAATATCCTAGGTAGGTCACTGTTCTGACCATAGCGTGGGCAATAAACCATGTGGACAATATCCTAGGTAGGTGACTGTTCTGACTATAGAGTGGACAATCAACCATATGGACAATATCCTATGTAGGTCACTGTTCTGACCATAGAGTGGACAATAAACCATGTGGACAATATCCTAGGTAGGTCACTGTTCTGACCATAGAATGGACAATCAACCATGTGGACAATATCCTATGTAGGTCACTGTTCTGACCATAGAATGGACAATCAACCATGTGGACAATATCCCATGTAAGTCACTGTTCTGACCATAGAATGGACAATCAACCATGTGGACAATATCCCATGTAAGTCACTGTTCTGACCATAGAGTGGACAATCAACCATGTGGACAATATCCCATGTAAGTCACTGTTCTGACCATAGAATGGACAATAAACCAAGTGGACAATATCCCATATAGGTCACTGTTCTGACCATAGAATGGACAATAAACCATGTGGGCAATATCCCATGTAAGTCACTGTTCTGACCATAGAGTGGACAATAAACCATGTGGACAATATCCTAGCTAGGTCACTGTTCTGACCATAGAGTGGACAATCAACCATGTGGACAATATCCCATATAGGTCACTGTTCTGACCATAGAATGGACAATAAACCATGTGGACAATATCCCATGTAAGTCACTGTTCTGACCATAGAGTGGACTATCTGTTGTGTTGGCCGTTCAAGTTCTCTACATTTATAAAGAATAAAGATAATAAAAGTTTTAGCGCAATATATCTCTCTACGTCTACGGCCGAGACAAAGAATGAAAAGGGTAAAAAACAGGAAAGTAGCGTTATTAACCTTCTCTTTTATCTAAATGAGCTCCACAGTCTTGGTGGTTAGCAGAATGTTACGAAGACTCTGTGGGAACAAAATGCTGCTAGGTTTGATGATTTTAATTAAAATTGCATTAAATAAAATATACAATGAAAGTCCCTGCACACATAGACATTTAGCTCTGCGCTTAACATCAACAGTTAAAGAAAACAACCGCGATCAAATGACTTTCTCGTCGTAATTACGGCTCCAGTTTGGACTTAGCCATTATTAACAGAACGTACAGTCAGACTCTTCTGGCAATGTAATATGTTATTGTAGAATTATAATTAATCTTACAGGAAGTGGTGGGATTCTTACAGTATCAGATTGAAGCAATACGGCATATAGATTTATTAATGCTTTTAATCAGTTCTGGCAAAATTAATTTCGCAATGATTGCTTACATTGAAATTTGCATAGATTTCAGGGAAGCCATTTATTTCAGTGGATATTAAAACAGGACATGGGCCCAAAGCTACGAAACTTTTTGCTGCAGTTCTCAGATGTTGGCGAAAACAGAAAATAGTTGTTGTAAGACTATGGGTCGTCAATTCCTACTCAACTTTTTACTGGATCAATCAGGGGTTTCAGGTTTATTCCCCCTCCCAGTTGGATTTGATGGTCATGTCTTTAACCACAACTTGGGACCTTTATGAGCCATCAATTCCAACTCAATGTTTTTCTGGCTCAACCAGGGTTTTCAGGTTTATTTCTATTCCAAGTTGGATTTGATGGTCATATCTTCCTCAACCATAACTTGTGACCTTCATGGGCCATCAATTCCATCTCAACATTTTTCTGAATCAACCAGGGGTTTCTCATTAACCCCCCCCCCCCCCCTTCCAGTTGGATTTGATGGTCGTGTCTTCTTCAACCATTAATTGTAACCTTTTTGGGCCGGCGATTCCAACTTAACTTTTTCTGGGTTAACCAGCTATTTTAGGTTTATTTCAGCTCCCAGATGGTCCTGTTCTGGACCACGACATGTGACTCTTGATAACCATTTGAATACCATTCAGGGCCCTTATTTGTGGTTTTCAGACTCCTCATTGGCCACTGATTACCATGAACAAGTCAACTTTAGGATAACCATTCGAGATATAGGGTACATTCTCACTTTCCCATACAATTTCAAAAAGCTATTCCTAAGATGCTTATACTTTTTCATGGCAAATAGTATGGCTCCTAGATCAACCATCACGAGATACTAGTCTTATTACTCAGTTTACATTTCCATTACAAGTTTCATAACTGGTTGGATTGACTTTTTTGTATCAGTTTCATGATTCCTTTCCATTCGTTATCCTTACTTCTGCTGGTTGTCCTTGGAAATAGACTACACTGAAACGTGTCTGACCCGTGACCTAGCAACTGTAGACACTGAAGCTCCACCCTATTGTCTAACAAGTAACCTAGCTACGACTAAGCGCTGACAGCGCAAAACGTGTCTGGAGCATTTTTATCTCCTGTTTTGAATCCTGTTTGAACACTATTACTAAAGACAAGGCTTTTGGATCGCAAGCAAGCAGTGCTGGATTTCTTTCCCTGCTGTAACATGTGACCTAGCGACTTAAGACAATCAAGCTCCACCCTATTGTTTTACATGTGACCCAGTGGCTTAAGTCAATCAAGCTTTGTCCTAGCAGATTAAGTCAAAAAAACTCCACCCTATTGCTTAACATCTGACCTAGCGTCTTAAAAAAATCAAGCTCCGCCCTACTGTCTAACATGTTACCTAGTAGCTTAAAGGGGTACTACCGTGCTGACAACTTATCCCCTATCTAAAGGATAGGGGATAAGTTGCCTGATCGAGCGGCTGGGGACCCGCCGCTGGGGACCTCTGCGATCTCGCACGCAGCACCCCGCTCTCATGAGGGGGCGGAGCCGTGACGTCACGATACTCCGGCCCCATGATCGGCAGTCATCAGACCCGGAGCGATGTTCGCTCCGGGGCCTGATGAGAGCGGGGTGCTTCGTGCGAGATTGCGGGGGTCCCCAGCGGCGGGACCCCACGCGATCAGGCAACTTATCCCCTATCCTTTAGATGGGGGATAAGTTGTCAGCACGGTAGTACCCCTTTAAGAAAATAAAAGATCACGTGAGGCCTCAAGCACCTTGCTATATAGTGATATTACTGCTTGACACCCATATAATTTGACACCCATAGAGTTCTATGTGGCCCTACTATACTGGTTTTTACTGTCGAATTCTGTATAAATCCAATAGAATAACCATTCATCCCTAAAAGTCTTGCGAATAGAACATCACACGTATGAGGCTTAAATTTAGAGAAAGCTCACGTCAGTATTTCCCAACCAGTGTGCCTCCAGCTGTTGCAAAACTACAACCCCCAGCATGTCCGGACAGCCGAAGGCTGTCCGGGCATGCTGGGGGTTGTAGTTTTGCCACAGCTGGAGGGACACCGGTTGGGAAACACTGGTCCATGTTACATTAGGTTCTATTACGCTCTATTCTATTCCTAAACCCTTCATTGTCTTCCATTGTGCAGTGGGTGGATGTAAGTGATTTTGCAGTGAATGCTCATCATCTCGTCGGAGTTATAGGTGCAATAAATACCCTCAGCCGGTAGATAAATTGCGCGTAAGTCGTAATGTTTTTTTGCCTTTTTTTTTTTATTATTATTTTTATTTTTTTTATACTCTCGCCTCACTTCTAATAGCTTTAGGCGAGGAACCTGATAAGAATCAAACAGCCAGTTCTGCTTTATACAGACACTGTAAACAAGTCTTGCACCTCTTCAGCCCCTACTATCTTATCAGGACCATTAACCCGTTCTGTGCCGGAGAAGAATTTAAGCGCCATCCATGGGAGGGAAGTTGCAACAGGACCAGGCGCAGGAGCATTATCACCTATAACACTTTCAAACACCCCTCTGTATCTTCATTTCAATGGAGGTCCTGTACTTTCAGCTCAGGGATTTAGATAAGTATTTGAGGTCTATACAAACACATGGCATTGATAAGTGCACAAGTGTGAAACCTTCTGCAGCCAGGCGCTATCACCCCGCACAGTAAAATTCTGCTCCAGGAGATAAAGGTCTTATCAGACTCCTATACTCTCCGCATAGAGAGCTTTAAGTTCGGACAGTTTGGGACTAAACTTTTGTTTTTTTTCGGTTCCCTCCTGTCCTTGTAATAATAATTTTCCCGGCTCTATCTTTGCATCGGTTGTATAATATTATATTAATAGGGGGTGGAACGAGAGACAATTCGTGTATGTGGGTGGTGATATGTACTTTATCTCTCAAAGTTATGGGCGAGACATTGAAATTCATGGGATTTTTGTTATTTGCAAAATCTCATACATTTTTTATGTAGAGGGAAGAAGAAAAAAAAAAAACCATTATTTGATTCAAGGTGATATGATGGACGGTGAGCAATATGGTAGATACATTCCTTGGTGCTGGTATAGGATAGCTTCAAAAAGTATAAAATGCAGTATAATATGGTCTAAATATGTATTTTATAGTATTACATTATAACATAGTAGTATAATAGTATATTGTAGAATAGTAATTATATTATAGTATAATAGTATATTGTAGTATAGTAGTATGATATTATAGTGCAGTAGTATAGTAGTATGTTTTAGTACAGTAGTATAGTAGTATGTTATAGTACAGCAGTTTAGTAGTATGTTATAGTACAGCAGTTTAGTAGTATGTTATAGTACAGTAGTAGTATAGTAGTATGTTATAGTACAGCAGTATAGTAGTATGTTATAGTACAGTAGAAGTATAGTAGGGTTTTATAGTACAGCAGTATAGTAGTATGTTATAGTACAGAAGTATAGTACTATCTTATAGTATAGTAGGGTGTTATAGTACAGCAGTATAGTAGTATGTTTTAGTACAGTACAGTAGTAGTATGTTATAGTACAGCAGTATAGTAGTATGTTATAGTACAGTAGTATAGTAGGGTGTTATAGTACAGTAGTATAGTAGGGTGTTATAGTACAGTAGTATAGTAGGATGTTATAGTACAGTAGTATAGTAGGGTGTTATAGTACAGTAGTATAGTAGTATGTTATAGTACAGTAGTATAGTAGTATGTTATAGTACAGTAGTATAGTAGGGTGTTATAGTACAGCAGTATAGTAGTATGTTATAGTACAGCAGTATAGTAGTATGTTATAGTACAGTAGTATAGTAGTATGTTATAGTACAGTAGTATAGTAGGGTGTTATAGTACAGCAGTTTAGTAGTATGTTATAGTACAGCAGTTTAGTAGTATGTTATAGTACAGTAGTAGTATAGTAGTATGTTATAGTACAGCAGTATAGTAGTATGTTATAGTACAGTAGAAGTATAGTAGGGTTTTATAGTACAGCAGTATAGTAGTATGTTATAGTACAGAAGTATAGTACTATCTTATAGTATAGTAGGGTGTTATAGTACAGCAGTATAGTAGTATGTTTTAGTACAGTACAGTAGTAGTATGTTATAGTACAGCAGTATAGTAGTATGTTATAGTACAGTAGTATAGTAGGGTGTTATAGTACAGTAGTATAGTAGGGTGTTATAGTACAGTAGTATAGTAGGATGTTATAGTACAGTAGTATAGTAGGGTGTTATAGTACAGTAGTATAGTAGTATGTTATAGTACAGAAGTATAGTACTATCTTATAGTATAGTAGGGTGTTATAGTACAGCAGTATAGTAGTATGTTTTAGTACAGTACAGTAGTAGTATGTTATAGTACAGCAGTATAGTAGTATGTTATAGTACAGTAGTATAGTAGGGTGTTATAGTACAGTAGTATAGTAGGGTGTTATAGTACAGTAGTATAGTAGGATGTTATAGTACAGTAGTATAGTAGGGTGTTATAGTACAGTAGTATAGTAGTATGTTATAGTACAGTAGTATAGTAGTATGTTATAGTACAGTAGTATAGTAGGGTGTTATAGTACAGCAGTATAGTAGTATGTTATAGTACAGCAGTATAGTAGTATGTTATAGTACAGTAGTATAGTAGTATGTTATAGTACAGTAGTATAGTAGGGTGTTATAGTACAGCAGTATAGTAGTATGTTATAGTACAGTAGTATAGTAGTATGTTATAGTACAGTAGTATAGTAGGGTGTTATAGTACAGCAGTATAGTAGTATGTTATAGTACAGTAGTATAGTAGTATGTTATAGTACAGTAGTATAGTAGTATGTTATAGTACAGTAGTATAGTAGGGTGTTATAGTACAGCAGTATAGTAGTATGTTATAGTACAGTAGTATAGTAGTATGTTATAGTACAGTAGTATAGTAGGGTGTTATAGTACAGCAGTATAGTAGGGTGTTATAGTACAGTAGTAGTATAGTAGGATGTTATAGTACAGTAGTATAGTAGGGTGTTATAGTACAGTAGTAGTATAGTAGGATATTATAGTACAATAGTATAGTAGGGTGTTATAGTACAGTAGTAGTATAGTAGGATGTTATAGTACAGTAGTAGTATAGTAGGATGGAATAGTCTATAGATGTAAGTCTAATACAACAGCACAGGGCGGTGTATTATATGATAGTTCAATATTGTGAATTGTATAGAACGGTAGAATGTAGCACAGTACAATATACAGTATAATATAATAAAAGTCGCAAAGTTTTCTACATAGTAGAATAAAGTTTTTGCAATGGTTAATGCAGATACGTCCAACCTGTTGCTCTTTGGCTATTGCTAAACTAGCTCCCAGTATGTATGACAGCTGGGGATAGCATGCTGGGAGTTGTAGTTGTACAACAGAGTAGAGACGACTGTGGTAATGTATCCTATTACACTGTATAAGTCTCCTGCAGTCTAGTGTTTCCCTCCATAATTGAATATATAGTGATTTTTTTGGGAGGTAAACAACCCCATGGGTGCACCGGACGGGTTAACTGAATCCAGCTGACTGCGTCCTTTACTGGCCACCTTTCCTGAGAACAGCGTGGTTATGTGCTCGGGCTATCTGTCTGGTTATTGCCACACCCAGGATTTGAGCTGACAAGCGACCATACATTGCCAGTGTCAGCAAATTCCACTACCTGAAAGAGATGGAGGGGGGAGAGAGAGAGAGGAGCCCTGCGGGATGGAAGGGGGCATCACTAGTGGCACCAGGCCATGACAACTCTTTTAGCAATCTGGAGCCAACTCCAAGGGTTTGGGAGAGGGGTGGGGGGGGGGGGGGGGATCAGCACTAAAGCAGATAACAGAATTGGTGTTTAAACAGAGACACACAAGTGACAGCTGATAGTGACAAGCTGCTGGGATAGAGACGAGTATACAGGGATGTAGCTGGCAAAAGAGGATAGATGGGGGGGGGGGCTATAGGGCAGTGGTCTCCAACCTGCGGACCGCCAGATGTTGCAAAACTACAACTCCCAGCATGCCCGGACAGCCGTTGGCTGTCCGGGCATGCTGGGAGTTGTAGTTTTGCAACATCTGGAGGTCCGCAGGTTGATGACCACTGCTATAGGGGGGTGCGTAGGATGAGGATGTACCTGGGCCTGTAACCTAGAGGGGTGCAAAGGATCCCACTTCTTCAGTGTTTCCCAACTAGTTGCAAAACTACAACTCCACGCATGGCCAGGCAACTGCCAGCATGCGGAGAGTTGTGGTTTTGCAACAACTGGAGGCACCCTGGTTGGGGAAAACTGCACTACACATATAAGGAGACCAGTACTAAGTAAATAAAAAAAAATATATATATATAAAATAAAATAATAAATACATAAAAAAAAATATATATATATATATAAATAAAATAAGATAAGTAAATACATAAATAAATAAAATAAATATATAAATAAAATAAGATAAATAAATACATAAATAAATAAAATAAATATATAAATAAAATAAGATAATAAATACATAAATAAATAAAATAAATATATAAATAAAATAAGATAAATAAATACATAAATAAATAAAATAAATATATATATAAATAAAATAAGATAAATAAATACATAAATAAATAAAATAAATATATAAATAAAATAAGATAAATAAATACATAAATATATAAAATAAACAAATGCATAAATACATCAGACTGTGTTTGTGTGTTATTATGAAATTATATTTTAGTTAAAAATTTATGGCTTTTGTTATCATAGAGACACTATTGATAGGTCTGACCGCTCGGACAAAATACTTGTCACCTTCACCTGGAAAAAAAATCCTTCACCGCCGGTGATGTGTAGTCGTCGGGGAGTCAGTTCCGTGCGGCGCTTTATGATTTCCCTTATTCTGTAAACATTCTACTCTGACAACTTTGCTCCTGCTGTTTTGCTTCCTCTTGAAGATGATATTTGTTTAAATATTTGTACATGATTCAGCGGGGCATGCTTTTTATCTTGAGCGCTGGGTGGGAACGATACCTACAGGTGTGGTGAAGCGGAGCCTGTCAGATGAGGTTGTTATTAAGCACAAGGTGCTGCGGTGTACCAATGGGTCATCTGTGGTTTACACAGGACTGCAAAGAAGTCATCACTATCTATCTGTCTATATCTAAATGTTTCATATCTATCTATTTATTGTATATATCTATTATCTATCTATTTGATATATATCTATTTATCTGACTATCTCATATCTATTTGACATCTATATGTCAAAGAAATGCCACCCCACACCATTACTGACACACCGCCAAACTGGTCATGCTGGAAGATGTTGTAGGCAGCAGAACGTTCTCCACGGCGTCTCCAGACTCTGTCACGTCTGTCACATGTGCTCAGTGTGAATCTGCTTTCATCTGTGAAGAGCACAGGGCACCAGTGGCGAATTTGCCAATCTTGGTGTTCTCTGGCAAATGCCAAACGTCCTGCACGATGTTGGGCTGTAAGCACAACCCCCACCTGTGGATGTCGGGCCCTCATAGCACCCTCATGGAGTCTGTTTCTGACCATTTGAGTGGACACATGCACATTTGTGGTCTGCTGGAGGTCATTTTGCAGGGCTCTGGCAGTACTCCTCCTGCTCCTCCTTGCACAAAGGTGGACGTAGCTATCGTGCTGCTGGGTTGTTGCCCTCCTACGGCCTCTTCCACGTCTCCTGATGTACAGGCCTGTCTACTGGTAGCGCCTCCATGCTCTGGACACTACGCTTACAGACACAGCAAACCTTCTTGCCCCAGTTCGCATTGATGGACCATCCTGGACGAGCTGCACTACCTGAGCCACTTGTGTGGTTTGTAGAATCCATCTCATGCTACCACTAGAGTGAAAGCACCGCCAGCATTCAAAAGTGACCAAAACATCAGCCAGGAAGCATAGGAACTGAGAAGTGGTCTGTGGTCACCACCTGCAGAACCACTCCTTGCTAATTGCCTGTAATTTCCCCCTATTGTCTGTTCTATTTGCACAACAGCATGTGAAATTGATTGTCAATCAGTGTTGCTTCCTGAGTGGACAGTGGGATTTCACAGAAGTGTCATTGACTTGGAGTTACATTGTGTTGTTTCAATGTTCCCTTTATTTTTTTGAGCAGTGTATTTATCTATCTATCTATCCTTCTATCTCATATCTATTTATCTTCCTTCTTTCTTTCTTTCTTTCTTTCTTTCTTTCTTTCTCTCATTCGCTTACATTCAGATATACCAAAGCGCCAAATAATATATATACCGTATATATGTATGTATTGTTCTCTCCCTCCCTCTCTCTCTCTCTATACATATATATATATATATATATATATATATATATATATATATACGATCTATCTCATATCCAGGTGTGCCAAATCTTGACATCACACTATATCATCATGATTATTAATATGATGAAGTTTTGCCAAA
This sequence comes from Hyla sarda, assembly GCF_029499605.1. Lineage (NCBI taxonomy): Eukaryota > Metazoa > Chordata > Amphibia > Anura > Hylidae > Hyla > Hyla sarda. The sequence continues at coordinate 29,156,297 of NC_079196.1, read as the reverse complement.
TACCAGACTCAGCTCTTCTACCCCTGAGCTCCTCCCCTCCGCAGTAGCTATATATACATTCCACATGCCCATATTATATCATAGTAGCACTATTCATGCCCACCCTCCTCCTCATGTATCCCACTAGTATTTTCCCTCCCTTTCCTCTGATTGTCACTTCAGGATCTTAATGACTGAGGATCTCTCTCCCCGCACTGGGGAAGAGAGACAGAATCTTGGCACCCAGCACCCTCATTGGTCAGTCAAGAAACAAAAAATAAAAGATGGGCGAACAATGCGTTTTGATTTTGCAGGTGCTCAAGTTTGTGCGCCGGTGTCAGCGAATATTGGAATGCGCTAAGAATACTGACCTCATTATGCAAAAAAAAATTAAAATAAAATAAAAAATCACACAAAAAACTAAAATCCATTCATTCGTATTCATTTCTTCTCTTTATAAGAAACAAACAAAAAATAAATAAATACATTCCAAAAAGTAAGAAAAAAATAAAAAAAAGGGGTGGGGGGGTGGCTTCAGTTTTTTCTTTTTTTGTAAGAAATTGTTCGCATTCATTGCAGCAAAGTGGTAGCTTGAGCGGTACCAAAACTGTAACCATTTGATATTCCAAAAGGTTTTGTGTGTATTCGGTTAGTTACAGTAATTATACCCAATAACTGACAGCCAAAATCACGTAGGAGAAAAGCAAAGGCTGTTTTCTCACACAGGCCCTGCTGCAGAACATCTGCTGAGAGATTTGCATATTAATTAACCCATATTAACTCTAATTATTCTGGGAAATTATCAAATAAATTGAATTTTCTAATTTTAACCTTTCTTTTACTTGACGCGTGTCGGAAGGCTGAGGGGACGCACTAGACCATCTCACCTGGGCAGTGGGTCTAAAGAAGTGACCCCCCCCAACCCAAACCCAAACCTCCGGCTATTACCCCCTTGTCTCCTAGGCATGGGGCGGCCTTTAAAAGCTTTTGTGCATCTCTTTTTTTGGCTTCTGTATTCGCCGGGTCTCAGTACATTTGCTGTGAGGTGGAACATGTGTGTGTGTGCGAGCACAGATGGTGGATTTGTACAGGGCGAGGAAAGGTGGTACCTCCGAACAGTTGAACAAACCTTTTTTATTTTTTTCGTTTTTTTTTTTTTCCCAGCCTGTTGTTTAGGCCTGAGCAAATAAATGGAGTTTAATTCAATTAGAGCCTGGCTTTAGTCCGTGCCACATGACAGAAATGATTCAATATTTCGACCTAACCCCCCCCCCCCCCTCTTCCACTTTTTTTTTTTTTATATTCCCTTTCCCCCCCCCCCCCCCTTCGCATTGTTTAATTTACACATCGCTGCCTCCGTCGCCTTTTGTGCCCTCCTGTTTGGAGTGACCATAATGCGTTGAGCTTTTTTTTTTTTTTTTTGTCTGCGCTATGTCACTGTCCCTGTCTGGCTTTGTCCATTGTGAGATATATACGACGATGATGCCGTTTTCGGTTGGGGGGGGGGGGGGGGGGTATGGAATCATAACAAAAAGACTAAAAAACAAAACAAAAAAAAAAACAAAAAAATAACAAAAACAAGAAGGTTTAAGGTATCGGAAACAGAGGTCGCTCTCTCTCTCTCTCTGGTTTAAAAGCAAGTGGCTGGTTCAGAAAGGGATGAATGAATAAATATATAAATACATCCATAAATAAAAAAAATTAAAATAAAAAATAAAAATTAATAAAAATAAATTAATTAAATTAAATAAATAAACAAAGTAAAAAAACTATATAAAATAAATCAATAAATAAATAACCAAATAAATAAATAAATTCATTAATTAAGTAAATAAATAAAATTTATATATTTTTTATTTTGAATAAATAAATAAAATAAATAAAAAAATAAATTAGACTGATATCCAACATACCAACATAACACATGGGGGTAGTCAGAAGCAAACGTTTCCTACACATTACAGTGGTTTTTCCCAACAAATGTGCCTCCAGCTGTTGCAAAACTACAACTCCCAGCATGCCCGGACAGCCGAAGGCTGTCCGGGCATGCTGGGAGTCGTAGTTTTGCAACTTAAAAAAAAAAAAATATATATATATATAAAATTGTCCTTTCCCCACAGACCATAAAAAGTTTCTGCCTCCAATAAGCTCGACCAGTTCATGACCCGCAATAGAGTCTTCCCAATGAAGGTACTGGAGTGTTTTGCATGAAAATAACCTAACCCCAATATCATTAAGAGCTGGAAAACCTTTTTCCTTAAGTACAAGCGAGACCCTCATTTCCACCTTAATGGTTTCACCTCCCCCTGTTTTTTAACCATTCAGGTGATCAGCTAACCCCAGCTGACTAGGCAAGAGAGTGAAAAAAAAAAATCCTGGAGAAATCCTTTCCTTTGACTAATGGGCAGCAGGACAAGAAACCCGTTACCTGGAGCTAACATTTGTCAGTAACAACTGCAGGCGAGGATAGGAAGGGGGGAGAGACAGGAGGGCTGAAGATGAACAGGAGGAAATGTAGCTTTAAACTCTATGGAGCCAGCAAAAGGAAAAAAGGATTGATATCCATGGAATATAAACGGTTACTGCCTAAGAGATATGTGGTCAAAGTAGAAGATGATGAAGCATCCTCGGCCAAAGGTAGGAGGACTTTATGGGAATCCGGGCACATCAGATTAACCCTACTAGAGAGCAACCTAATGTAGATTGTACCTAATGTAGATTGTACCTAATGTAGATTGTACCTAATGTAGATTGTACCTAATGTAGATTGTACCTACTGTACATCATCCCTACTATACATCATTATATATCATCCCTACTATACATCATCCCTACTATACATCATTATACATCATCCCTACTATACATCATCCCTACTGCACATCATTATATATCATCCCTACTATACATTATTATACATCATCCCTACTATACATCATTATATATCATCCCTACTATACATCATTATATATCATCCCTACTATACATCATCCCTACTGCACATCATTATATATCATCCCTACTATACATTATTATACATCATCCCTACTATACATCATTATACATCATCCCTACTATACATCATCCCTACTATACATCATTATACATCATCCCTACTATACATCATTATACATCATCCCTACTATACATCATCCCTACTATACATCATTATACATCATCCCTACTATACATCATCCCTACTATACATCATTATACATCAACCCTACCATACATCATTATACATCATCCCTACTATACATCATTATATATCAATCATCCCTACTATACATCATCCCTACTATACATCATTATATATCATCCCTACTATACATCATCCCTACTGCACATCATTATATATCATCCCTCCTATACATTATTATACATCATCCCTACTATACATCATTATACATCATCCCTACTATACATCATCCCTACTATACATCATTCTACATCATCCCTACTATACATCATTATACATCAACCCTACCATACATCATTATACATCATCCCTACTATACATCATCCCTACTATACATCATTATACATCATCCCTACTATACATCATCCCTACTATACATCATTATACATCATCCCTACTATACATCATCCCTACTATACATCATTATACATCATCCCTACTATACATCATTATACATCAACCCTACCATACATCATTATACATCATCCCTACTATACATCATTATATATCAATCATCCCTACTATACATCATCCCTACTATACATCATCCCTACTATACATCATCCCTTCTGTAGATTATATTGCATCTACTATAGATTATATTATACCTATTATGCATCATCCCTACTATAGATTACCCTCCCATAGGACAATCCGATAGTAGATCAAACCTTATAGATTTTATTCTACCTAATATAGATCATCCCTACTATAGATGTCTACTGTAGATATGACTTTACTATAGATCATCCCTACTATAGATTACCATACTATAGATCAACCCTACATCAGAGTTCTACCTACTATAGATCAACCCTAATGTAGATCAAACCTTATAGATTTTATTCTACCTACTATAGATCATCACTACTGTAGATATCCTTTTATTATAGATCATCCCTAGTATACATTTTAGATCATCTCTACTGTAGATGTATCCCTGCTGTAGATGAAAATTAATGTATATTAAAGCTACTATAGATTAACGCTATAAATATCATCCCAAATCTAGAATAATCATACTATGGATAAACCCTACTGTAGACTTACCCTGCTATAGATCTATCTATCTATCTATCTATCTCTCTCTCATATCTATCTACCTATCTATCTCTAATATCTATCAATCTATCTATCTATCTCATATCTATCTATTTCATATTTATCTATCTATATATCTCATATCTATCTATCTATCTATCTATCAACTATCTATCTATAATCTATCTATCTATCTCATATCTATCTATCTCATATCTCTCTATCTATCATCTATCTATCTATCTATCTATCTCATATCTATCTATCTATCTATCTACCTATCTAATATCTATCTATCTATCTCATATTTATCTATCTATATCTATCTATCCATCTTGTGTTGGTTCCTTAGTTGTTAGTGAACTTTCTACTTCTCCAGTCCCCTTCTTTAGATTTATCCTACTATAAATCAACCCTACTAAAGATAATCTCAGTAGACTGAGTCTTCTCATAGTTCTTCCTTGCTGTAGATATAATTTGACTATAGATCAAAGCTTCTGTAGATTAACCTTTCTGTCCTCGGTAGCTCAAACCTAATGTAGATAAACCCTACTACAGATCAATCCTACAGTAGATCCCCCCTGCTATATATCAACTCCACTGTAGATTGACCCTACTGTGGATCCAAAGTTTTTGCAGCCCTCCCGAGAATCAACCCAACTCCAGATTAACCCCATGGGACACCAGATCTAGTGGGGATCTCCCCTCATTCTTTAGATCAAAGCTATTCTATATTAACTCTTCTGTGGATCATGCATTCTGGAGATCAAACCTACAGAAAACCAATCCTGTGGATCATCCCTACTGTGTATTAAAACTTTGGCGGATTTAATATTCTTTTGGCATAAAGTAGATCAGTGTTTCCCAACCAAGGTGACTCGAGCTGTTGCAAAACTACAACTCCCAGCATGCCCGGACAGCCGAAGGCTGTCCGGGCATGCTGGGAGTTGTAGTTTTGCAACAGCTGAAGGCACCCTGGTTGGGAAACACTGATGTAGATTAAAGGGGTACTCCAGTGGAATTTTGTTTTTTAAATCAACCGGTGCAGAAAGTTAAACAGATTTCTAAATTACTTCTATTAAAAAAATCTTAACCCTTCCAGTACTTATCATCTGCTGTACGCTCCAGAGGAAGTTGTGTAGTTCTTTCCAGTCTGATCACAGCGCTCTCCGCTGACACCTCTGTCCGTGTCAGGAACTGCCCAAAGCAGGAGCAGTTTGCTATGGGGATTTGCTTCTATTCTTGACCGTTCCTAAAATGGACAGAGGTGTCAGCAGAGAGCACTGTGGTCAGACTGAAAAGAAAGTCAAAACAGAAAAGAACTTCCTGTGTAGCATACAGCAGCTGATAAGTACTGGAAGGATTAATTGATTAATATTTTTTTTAATAGAAGCAATTTACAAATCTGTTTAACTTTCTGGCACCAGTTTATAAAAAAAAAAAATGGTTTTCTACCGGAGTACCCCTTTAACCTGACTGTAGACCAAGCTGACCATAGAGGAAGCCTAGTCTAGATGAAGTTTACTGTAGATCAATTCTTCTTTATATCAGGAAAAATGTACATAATGTCCGGATTTCCCATTGGTTGAGTCTTCCTCGCTGTCTGGTCTAGGGGCAATACCTATAAGAACTGACGTAAGACTTCACTAGAAGCATAAGAGGATGAGTGAAGGGCTGAGGTTTTCTAGGTGGCTCCAGCCTCAGTCACGCACGTTTTCTTTTTACATGGTGTAATCTTTCTAAGAGGAAGGTATTAGACACAATAACTTTCACAAGGACGCTGTTTCCTCATATTTCTCTGCTCATTGGGTTGTCAAGGTTTTAAGTCCAAGGTTTTAAAAACGTAACTGTAGACAAGGTCCCTGTGCGATAAGACAGTCCAGGAATATTATGTGTTTCTTCTGATTATGGACAATTGTATCTGTATTACTCTACAGCTTGTAGGTGAGATCTTATATATATATATATATATATATAGTAGATTGAGGCACCTAGATATACAGTGGGCACATGCATCCATACATCGGCGGTGCCACTGAGCTGTTATGGTGCGCGCCAAAGTCTGCAACATTGTTGTTCTCTTTTTGTGGTTTGCACTAATTCAGTCATGTAAAGTAATGCTGCCTATGTATGGAAATGTGTATCTCATGTCTATCTATCTATCTCATATCTATCTATCTCATATCTATCTATCTATCTCATATCTATCTATCTCATATCTATCTATCTATATATCTATCTATCTCATATCTATCTATCTCATATCTATCTATCTATCTATCTATCTCTCATATCTATTTATCTATCTATCTATCTCATATCTATCTATCTATCTATCTATCTCATATCTATCTATCATCTATCTCATATCTATCTATCATCTATCTATCTCATATCTATCTATCTCATATCTATCTATCTATCTATCTATCTATCTCTCTATCTCTCATATCTATTTATCTCATATCTATCTATCTATCTATCTCATATCTATCTATCTATCTCATATCTATCTATCTCATATCTATCTATCTCATATCTATCTATCTATCTATCTATCATCTATCTATCTCATATCTATCTATCTCATATCTATCATTCATATATCTCATATCTATCTATCATTCATCTACCTATCTATCTCATATCTATCTAACTATCTATCTATCTCATATCTATCTTATATCTATCTATATATCTACCTATCCATTCATCTCATATCAATCTATCTTAGTGTTTCCTAACCCATGTGCCTCCAGCTGTTGCAAAACTACAACTTCTAGCATGCCTTTGGCTGTCCGGGTATGCTAGGAGTTGTAGTTTTGCAACAGTGGGAGGCACACGGGTTAGGAAGCACTGATCTATTTCATATCTATCTATTTCCCATCTATCTCATATCTATCTATCTCATATCTTATCTCATATCTATCTATCTATCTATCTATCTCATATATATCTATCTATCTCATATCTATCTCTCTATCTCATATGTATCTATCTATCTATCTCATATCTATCTATCTCATATCTTATCTCATATCTATCTATCTATCTATCTATCTCATATCTATCTATCTCTCTCTCTCATATTTATCTATCTATATCTATCTATCTATCTATCTATCTATCTATCTATCTATCTCATATCTATCTTTCTCATATCTATCTATCTCATATCTATCTATCTATCTATCTCATATCTATCTATCTCATATCTATCTATCTCATATCTATCTCTCTATCTATCTTGTGTTGTTTCCTCAGTTGTTAGTGAACTTCTCTACTTCTCCTTCCCCTCGCCGCCCCCAGACCATGACTAGGTTATTATGATAATGTATCCTTAAGGATAGGAAGTCCTGTGCTTTTCACCTTGTATTGACGCTGTATCCCAGCTATTGTTCTGCTCCAAGTTCAGTGTATGTGCATTTCAGCATTAGTAATGGGCAGCACCAGGCGATGTGTTGTGTTAATCACTGTGTTTATTCACAATGCACAATTTTCCCCTATGGCTGATGATGCTGAGGTTGAGAATTAGTGCTGCCCCCGGTGGCTGAGAATGGAATTAACAGATTAAGTGATGGCCTCTCCAGGAAGTGGCCTGCACCGTCCCTGCTCCATACCCCATTACACAACTCACTTAGCATGTTTGCTTCATTCTCATGCTGCCCATCCATTCTCACCGCTGTGTAAAAGTGTTACCTTTTACTCGCTCTTTACACCTAGGTACTGTATACTGAGAAAAAAAGCAATTTACCTTCAGTAAATATACACAAACCTCCCCTAACAAATCCTTGAGGGCTCTTAAAGCTACATCCCTCCAGTGCATTCATTTTCCACAGGCAACTGATATATATATGTATGTGTGTGTATATATATATATATATATATATATATATATATATATATATATATATAATTCAGTGCAGCACTCCATAATATGAAGAAAAGTGATATTTATCCCATTAAAAAAAGTGAATACAGCAGCGACATTTCGATCCTCTCCAGGATCTTTCCAGAACCCTTCCAGTACTTATCAGCTGCTGTATGCTCCAGAAGAAGTTGTGTAATTATTTTCTGTCTGACCACAGTGCTCTCTGCTGACACCTCTGTCCATGTCAGGAACTGTCCAAAGCAGGAGAGGTTTGCTATGGGGATTTGCTTCTACTCTTGACAGTTGCCGACATGGACAGAGGTGTCAGCAGAGAGCACTGTGGTCAAAAGAACTTCCTGTGGAGCATACAGCAGCTGATAAGTACTGGAAGGATTCATATTTTTTAATAGAAGTAATTTAAAAATCTGTTTAACTTTCTGGCACCAGTTGATTTGAAGAAAAAAAAAATTCTACCGGAGTACCCCTTTAACCTGACTGTAGACCAGCAGCGACGTTTCAATTCTCTCCAGGTTCTGTCTCAAGCTGGATCCTGAAGAGGATCGAAACGTCGCTGCTGTATTCACTTTTTTTTTGATGGAATAAATATCACTTTTCTTCATATTATGGAGTGCTGCACTGAATTCTATTTTTATGGACATTGATGAATCGATGGACTTGGCTCTTATGAGTGACCTGCACCCTGCATCTTAATCTTTTTCAACTGGAGTGCTGCTGTATTTTTTAGCTTTTTCGGAGTGCTGCTGTATTTTTTAGCTTTTTTTGGAGTGCTGCTGTATTTTTTAGCTTTTTTGCTTATATATATATATATATATATATATATATATATATATATATATATATATATATACATATAATGTATCTGTCACCTAAGTCTGCAAACGATCTATTAAGGAGTTTGTTGTCGGTCACATTCACATGCTTTTTCCATCAAAGACATGCGTGGCTAAGTGATATGTGTCAGCTGAGTGCGACTGTACATCACATCCTCTGGTTGGTTTAGTTGTCACTGGATCACGTGAGAAAGTCCTTGTTGAGCGACAGTAGTTTTAAGGTTCCAGATGCAGCAGAGCCGAGTTTATTATTTGGCGTAATTAGTATATTATAAGAGCTTTATGCAAGTAAGCGGACTGTAGTATTGTGCAAATGTTACGTGACAAAATCACCTCTGCTATATCTGTGTATATGATTCATTTGCTTAGCTTTTAGACATTATATATATATATATATATATATATATATATATACGAGGAGCCACCATCTTTTGGTTTTAAAGATGGTGGCTTCATCATAGTGGTAGCATAGCATCTGTCATAGATGCACCCATTTGTCTACGCGGGTGGTCTTCAACCTGCAGACCTCCAGATGTTGCAAAACTACAACTCTCAGCATGCCCGGACAGCCGATGGCTGTCCGGGCATGCTGGGAGTTGTAGTTTTGCAACATCTGGAGGTCCGTAGGTTGGAGACCACTGGTCTACGCCATTGCTTCCCAACCAGCATGCCTACAGCTGTTGCCCATCTGGGCATGCTAGGAGTTGTAGTTTTGTAACAACTGGATGCACACTGCTTGGGAAACACTGCTCTACACAATAGATCCTTCATCCTTTATTAAGACTGGCAGTGTAATTAAAATTGCGCAAAATTTATAAACAAACTTGACACATTTTCAGACTGCCCTAAAATCAGAAAATAAAATATAGGCTAAAATGTTATTCACGTATTGAAAAATGACAGGTCCAACATTTTCAGCCCACACCCTCCCTACCTGGTAAAATAAATTCCCAACTTTTTAACTTTTGTTGAATTAAAAAAAACAAAACAAAAAAAATAATAATCTGCTACAATTTTTAACACAACGTATGCCGTTAAAGTGCACTGAAAAATAAATAGATTTTAATATTTATAAATGAATGAAAATCAATATTGTATCCATTTAAACTGTTATATACTGGGATATATGGGTTTCAGGGGTATGACCATAGGGGGTGCAAAGTTTGCAGTTGCACCCAGACCCTGGTGCCTGATGGGGCCCTCTGTAATATTTGGCAAACTTGGCGCTGTGATGATTTTTTTTCACGCACATCTGGTGGGTGTCAAATCTTATTGCTGCTGCGTCACCTCTTTGTAAGAAGAGCTGACGCTTTGTTGCAGAGTAATCAGACCCATTTGTTGTCGTGGCCAGGTAAACTCTGGAGATTTCCTGTTTAAAATAAACTGTGAAGCTGGCAAATAGTTTAGTTTTTTTTCTACTTTGATGCGCCTCCTCCGCCATGTCCTGGCTATCAGTCCAGATGTATCAGTAGATAGCTACACAGACACAGTGTGACCAATCGCTAATTATATTTCAGCTTCTTCTCCTCTTCTGCAAACAAAGCTTTGTTCAGATGACACACGTTGACACAAGGATCCCTCTTCCCTCCTCCCCCCCAAGTTTCTCAAGGCGAAAAGTCACCCGTGATCAATACCCCATGTATTAGGAACAGATGCTTCTGTGTTCTGCAAACTGACACAAGTAACGTCCATCTGTGTGCAAGGGGGGTGGGGGGGGGGGGGGGGGGGGCTGGCTAGGTAAAAATAAAACCTTGTTTACACCCCCTGTCGCAGATAATGGTCGAGCTACTTCAAATGTCAGACTCATTATCAACAATACTTACTAAGTACCTTGGCCTGGAATGTCTCGCTAATTCCTTCCAGCAGGTAAAGGTGATCCTCGAATGTCAAGCTCTCTGACCGGATTAAGAAAGAAAGAAAAAAAAAAAAAACAGATCGTTATAGAACAACAAGGATGCAAAATGTTGATATGTTTTTTAAATCAAATTCCAAAATAATTTTTAAAGAGAGTCAAGAAGGTTCTTATTAAAATCTACCCCACCTTAAGAAGCAACTCCGATTGAGGTGATCCTCGAATGTCAACCTCTAAAGGGATTAAGAAATGGTATAGAACAAATGATACAAAATGTTGATTTGTTTTTTAAAACAAATTCAAAACATTTCTTTTAGACAGTCGGGAAGGTTCTTGACTGAATCACCCGTCAATTCTAAAAGAAGTTTAACTCAGATAAAACATTGAGGTGATCATCAAATGTCAAACTCTGACGAGATTAAAGAGAAAGAAAACAAAATGTTATCGAACAAATGATACCAAATCTTGATTCAAAATTTTTTTGTAGAGAGTCCTGCAGGTTCTTATTTGAATTACCTTCCAACTTGTTAAAATGGCAACTCAGATAAAACATCATATATTGTTGTATTACTCATGCCATGAAATAACTCAATGTAGTTGAAATGTTTTTTTTTTTTTTTTGCTTTGATAGTAAAATAGTGTAATAGCCTGACGATAGAGTAAACCAGTTAAGTAATGTCAGGCTGGAATACCAGGGATTGCCTGTGATTACTGTGCACAGCCTAAGCTCGCAGCCTAACTACGTCTTATCCTGTAATCGTTGGATCACATGGCAGTCGTCCATCTCTACCTGTATGAAACATAATTACAGCCGCTTCCTGGCAAAGCATCTAATGCCGTGGATTGTAATTGATTTCTAAGAGATTACTATGAGGAATTGGTTATCAATGCTGTGTTTTTCTGGGCCATTTATCGCCTCTGTTTAGTAGGTATTTTGGTGTTTGTTTTTGCTTTTTATTTCTTTCCTCCTCCTTCAAGAGGCATGTAGAATGCGAGTGTCTATTTTGAGCCAAAGATGAGTATGTCTCTTCCCGCTTGTTTATTGGACTGAAGGAAAGGCATTCTTGGGCCTTCCAACTCCTTTGTGGTTACAAGAAAGTCCTTCGGCCTATGCCAGTACTACTTTGTCTACTTTTTTTTTTAATTAACTCAAACTTTACACCGGTAGAGGAAACACACTTTATAACCCTGTACTGGCAACAAGTTTTAAGGAAGTTGTAATAGACCTTAGGATTTCCTACTTTTTATCAATGATGCAATGTTTGTTTGAGGGTCCGTTCACACGCTAGTAGCTAGCAGCGAGCTTCCCGCTGCGAGTTACATTACCATTGATTTAAATGGGTCCACGGACAGTCCGCAATTCAAATTCAATTCAAATCAATGCTAGTGTAACTCGCAGCAGGTTTCCCGCAGCGGGAAACTCACTGCTAGCTACTATCGTGTGAACGCACCCTTAAGGACTAATATGTATACTAATAGTTTATACTTGTGCCGAGACTATTACGATCTTGATACGTCTTCACCGGGAGACCTCCGGCAAATCCATTTCTGGATCGCAATAGGTCTCAGGGCAAGTCTCGTGCTCTTAAGTTGCCTGGGAATTTCGAAGAATAATCCTGCTGCCGAAGCATTTAAACATTATCCATCATTCAAAACATGGTCTAACTTGTCTGCTTTAGGTTCTATGGATAAGACTTAAATAGTTGAGTTGGGGAAACTTCTTTTTCTACCATAGATTCTTTTTGGGTCCACATTCAGAGCTTCTGAAAAGCAACCAATGAAATCCTTTAGTTTTGCTAAGTTCCTGAATGGGCATCAATAAATCTCACTACAGTTTCAAGAAATTGACCCCTGTAAGGTCTAACATAATTTTGTTCCATACTATCACTTCTCAGACATGTTTCCTAAAAACTATTCCCAAAACAGTATTTTCCAACATGCCTGATGGATGTTCTAGCTCAGTGGTCTCAAAGATGTGGACCACCAGATGTAGCAAAACTACAACTACCGGCATGCCCGGACAGCCAATGGCTGTCCGAGCATGGCGGTAGTTGTAGTTATGCAACATCTGAAGTTCCACAGTTTGAAGACCACTTTTTTAGTCCAAGGACCATGTTTTCATAGTAGGATTTGTAGTACGCAGCTTTGATTTGCAACATCTGTTGGTCCACAGTTCGAAAACCACTGTTCTAGCCCATGGACCACATTTTCATAGTTGGATTTGTAGCTCGTAGTTTTGATTTACGACATCTCTTGATCCACCGATTGAAGACCACTGTTCTAGCCCATAGACCAGGTTCTGATCTGTTAGATTGGGGCTTTGTCTTGTGGTCCTATTCGGGGTTCGAAGCCAATTAAACCAGCCCAAAAATTCCCCCACTAGTTTTCCTAAGTCCATAATTGGACATCGATAACATTCCCTTCTGTCTTGAACATAACATAGTAAATGTTCTAACATCATTTTGCATCTTCTGGTCACGTCTCAGACCTTCACTTTTTAAAGTCTAGTTTAGTAGACCGGAGGACGAGATACTAAAATTTACACGTCCATGTATCACTAGGTGCAAGGGATGACCATCAATTAAGTAACATTACTCTTGTCCACTCTTCCTCTTAACTTATTTATCTGTCTAAAAGTATTTACTACTGTTTGGGAAAACACAAGCAGCAGGCGCGAGGCATTGTTGTCCTGTGATGGTGATGGATGTTGTGTTCCTGACCTTGTATCCTGAGACATGACTTCACTACTTGTTGAAATTGTTCAGATTTTTTTCTTTATTTTTTGGGCTCCTCAGGGGTTTGTTGATAAATCATTTATCTTTTTTTTATTTTTATAAATCTTGAAGAAAATATCTTTCATTGCTCTAAAACTCACGTGTCACTCAGGATAGTCAACGATGGGCAAAAAAAAAGAGACCTCAAAAGACATATTTTCTTTCAGGATAAAGGCCTTTTAAAGCTTGTCCAGCCTTAGATAATTTTATTCACTCCTCCTGGACCTTCCTTTATTTCTCCTGTGCCCAGAGATCACTTTTTAAGAGGTGGGTTGAAAGATTCCCAGGCCTTAGGATCTTTTGTTTGCCCCCCTCCCCAACTCAGAGCTCAGAACATTTATAAAGGGCTTGTCTGTGGGTTGCTAAGAAATGGTTAAACCTTTGTCACCATTCCGAAAAAAAAAAAAAAAGATTCACAATATTGATTGTACTAAGGTATATCTGGACCACACAGCTCGAGCAGAGACGGTAGAATATCTCTCGTTTCTTTTTTTCTGTGTGTTTTTTTTTTTTGTACATCTTAGGGCATTACCCAGTCTGAACTTGTTTAAACCCTTGTGGTCACACCTCTTGAAAAGGTTTTGTTTCCCCCGTCAATTGGTATTCAAACCAGGTCAGCAGATTCTGTTTGCTGCTCCTGCAGCCGTTTTCATTTTAATTTGCACCTGTTGTGCAGTTGTTCAGAAGGCAAGTGCGGACCCGCGGATTATACAAAGATCATATTATGAGCAGATATGCACGGTGTAATCTTTTTGTCCCCAGACTCACATGAAAAAAAAAATAAAAAAAATTAGAAAAAAAAATCTCTTCTCTTTTTGTTCCTTTTATTTTTTTTGGTTCTCCCTGGGAACCTGTCAAAACAAACAGATATGACTGACCCCAAAAAATTGTAACTAGACGTATTTCAAGAATTCTCCTTAAGCGTTATGATCCTGAAACACAATCCTTTTTTTTTTTTCCCCTCGTCTTTCTTTTCTGATACTTTTCTATAATCCGATAGCTGGCAAGAGCCACTTGAGATAGCTCAGTTGATAATTTAGGAGAGTGCAGCTTTATTAGACACAGAGAAATCAAAATGAAGCTGAAAATTGTTTTTTCCCCCCCTTTCCTCAGTCTGCTCGAAGACCCCCCCCCCCCCCCCCCCCAACCCCCACAGCCCCCTCCTCTCTTTCTCGCTCTCGTTCCCATGATGTCATGGTTCTGACTGTTTTTTTGTGGCATGTTTGTACAGAGTTAGGTTAACGTATTTTGGCAATCCCATGTGTGCGTAACGGATGGTGTGTTTCTGTAGCTGAGCTAATGCCCGGTGTTTATTACTCTAATCTTTCTTGTCTGCTGGTAAAGTGGACAATTTATGTACTATCATGTAGGCCGGGAGTCTTGTGAGGACTGGGCTAATTCAGAAACAGCCACCTTCAATAGAGTTCACAGACCTTTTTTGCTGGCTATTCTTTAAAAAAAATAAAAAGATAAAAATAGAAGAAGAAAAAAAACATTCCTGAGCAATCTAGGGGTTGGAAAGGGGCATGTACCTATCAACTGGTTTTTGACCAAAATTCATAGGGCGTGAAAAGTCAAAAGAAATTTAAGTTGTTTAGTTGAGAACCATAACTTCTTTTCTGATGTCTCTAGATCTAGATTGTAACTAAATAAATGTTTTCCTATTTTCGGGTTTACGTCTTTCTAACATTTTTTCTCTTTTGAATTGCAGTTTTAAATTACGACAATGTAGTAGAAACGGGTTCGGAGACAGATGAAGATGACAAGCTTCACATTGCCGAAGAGGACAGTATTATTACCACTTTGGACCCGGAAACCAGTCCAGTTAGTATGCTCAACCACGAGTCTTCTCCACATGCCAACCAGGCTTTACTGACTCGAGAAGAAGAGGAAGATGACTTGAGAGATGGTGGAATGGAGCACAGTTGGCACAATGAGGATCTCCTGAAAGCGCCTGTAGATGGTTCTGGTAAGTTATACTCACCTTCTAGAAATGGTTATATGGACAGTGCTCACACACGTGGATGGTTCAGTGGCAAACAAAAAATGGTTTATAGAATTCAATCTATGATATTTGGGAGAGCCCTGCAATAACAGGCTACCATGATTGTTCCTTATTAGTTAATGCCTACTGCAGAAATTTTCTGCATTTTCAAGTGGAAGAAGATCAATTTGGGATGTGTATTTTTTGTTGGGAAAATTACTTGAAGGTGTTGAAGGTCACAAAGGAGAAAGCTCGAAGCTCGGATCCAACATCAGTAAAGAGTCCTGAGGTCCCTGTACACACTTGATGGTCATTCAATCCTGCTAATTTTGGTGGATTTGGCCAACATGCATGGCCAACTTTACAGCTCACTTCCCAGATAGAGAAAGGACTTCAGAGTAGAACAATGGTGAAGGTGGTCACACCTGATCCAATAGATTGAATATCCTATGCTAGTCCTGAAAAGGCTACGCCATAGGAAAATATTATCCTTTTTGACCCACGTTTTCCATAACTGCAGCCCTTAACCAAGAATTTGCCCTGTCTCCACTGACATTTTATAGTCGACAGAACCCTACAAAACTAAAGGGAGTCTGTTAGTGGTTTCATACCACTTGAACCAGCATGAAATACTGACCGGCTCCCCTGATTTAACGTGAAACGTGTTTCAGAGGAATCAGAGAAAGAGGGCTGTGAGTTATCGGGACGGTTCTCCCCACCTTGTCCTCCTTGATTGAATGATCCTCTCCTGTTTTTGTATACAGCGAGAGATCTATCAATCAAAGCCAATGGGGTAGTAAAAAGCTGTTGAAGACCAAAGACCTTGAGATACCTCCATATCTTTGATGTGGTCTTCTGAAATGCTGTAGAGTGAATCATACAACCTGTCAAGATTTCAAGCTGTTCGTGGTTCAGCAGCATGAAACCTATGATAGGCTGCCTTTAAGCTTTACATATGCCCATTGTTATAATACAGTGGTTTCCAAACAACAGAGTTGTAGGCTTGCAACATGTGAAGGCCAAAAATTTGGAGGCCACTGTTCTAGAATGTATTACCATGATGGTGGTAAGCCAGGCAGGGCAGTAACAACCAGTCTTTACCGATCTGGTAGATCTCTTTCCTGATAGGCTAGATCTCTTTCCTGATCCACTAGATCTCTTTCCTTCCCTATTAACCTGTTAGCCGCACAGATAGACAGTGATAGACCAGCTACGGCAACAGAAACATGTCATCCCCTCACCGCCAGTTGGACAGACGGCACATTTCTGCAAAGCCAATCGTTCACGTCTATGATTTACCAGCAGCGCCTGTAACCGAGCCGTCCTCGAGTCATCGAACAAGTTGTAAACTGCACATTAAATTTGAGATTTTTTTTTCTTCCCCCCGAGGTGGGGGCCAAACAAATTCTCGAATCTCACATAAACATTTATCGTCAAAGGCTCAAAGACCTTAAGGTTTCAGATTCTCAACTATGGTCGGGTGGAGGTGGGGTGGGCGACGGTGGTGGTTGGGGGGGGGGGGGGGACCAGGCAAAGATGGAGAAAAGATAAATACGTTTAATTAGGGGGCAGAAGATGATCATTAAAGGAAGTCTGACTGCTGGAGGAGTCATTAACAATCTTAAATGAAATTTTTATTTTTATGATAGCCATTTACATGTATAATAAGAGCCAATGATTCTTGGGAGCAGTGTGACAGAAACTGAGTGTAGCGAGAAGTCTTGTAAGACATACTATTTAAATGAGCTGGCGTTAGCTATTCATACTTGTTAATGAACAAGATATGCAGAGCCATAAGAATGAATGTACTGATGGTTTAAATTTTAATATCTAGAAATCAAGGGTAAGGGCCAATTACTGGGATTTTTTACCCTTAAAGGAATAATTAATAGGGATTTAACAAATGCAGGATTTCAAACTTCTGGAGGAAAAAAAAAAGTTTCTCTCTTTTTTATTTTTATTTTTTCCCCTCCAGGATTAGGATGAACTTATTTGAAGTAGTGCTAAACAAATCTGACTTACACTCACACTTTACTTTGTATACTTTATATTCTACCGCTCCAATCCCGTCACTTCCCCCCCAAAAAGTCTTATTACTCCCTTTTGCCCTAGTTTATTGGGTTGTTGAGCTTTTTTTTTTTTTTTGGAAAGGGTTAACCCTGTTTAGCCAATAATATAGTATTGGGGATGCTGTAACTTTTTTTTTCTTTGAAAACTGCCATTGCCTTTGCAATAAATAATGTATGATAATAATAATAATAACACTAATAATATATAAAAATACATAATAATAATAATAATAAATAATAATATAATAATAAATAATTCTTTATTTATATAGCGCACACAGATTTTGTATCTCTGTATAGTGTTGACTTAAATTGGCCCCTGTCCCCATTGGGGCTCGCAATTTAAATTCACCTATCAGTATGTTTTTGGTTTTCCAGGTTTTCTAGGTAAAATATAACTGTATTCTTCTAGAAACAGCGCCACCCTTGTCCTCAGATTGTGTGTGGTATTGCAGCTCACTTTCATTGAAGTAAATGGCGCCAAGTTGTAATACCACCCACAGCCTGAGGACAGGGGTGGTGCTGTTTATGGAAGAATACTGCTATGTTTTACTTAATGCAGCTTTTATTGCTAAAGCCTAAAGAGGATCCAGTAGAAAGAAGAAGGATACTACATCTTACTACCGATTTGGCTTCATAAAATTGAATATATAATAGCCACAAAAAGGGTTTTCCTAAAATGTGTTGTACCCCCTAGAGGCTCAGTTAGGGCACTGCAGCTGCAGAAGCACGGGTGGTGCCGTGTTTGTCTTTATACACTCCTCCATGGAGGCAGGATACATCTATAGCAGTAGTCTCCAAACTGTGAACCTCCAGATGTTGCAACACTACAACTCCCAGCATGCCCGGGCATGCTGGGAGTTGTAGTTTTGCGACATCTGGAGGTCCACAGTTTGGAGACCACTGATCTACAGGGACTCATGCCTATCTATACAGTACCCCATTCATATGCACTTGGAGTTTTAGTTTAAATGTTAGGAATTATGCTGCAGAGATGTAGCAGAGCTGAGATGGTAATTTGGCACATTCCACAACACGCTGCAGAAATTCGAAGGGGTTGCCCCGAATTTCTGCAGCATATTTTTTGACACTAGGGTCTGCATTTTTTTTATTTTCCGGCATTAGCCCCATGCAATGGTGGTGTCCCGTATCCCCGATGCTCATGCCAGAGCAATACACTTCATTTTAGTATTTTTCCATATTTGAACACGTGACCATAGTCTTATGCTCAAGACTACCACCTGTACCCCGTCCCAAAAGCTACTACTACATCAGTGGCCTCCAAGCTGTGGACCTCTAGCTTTTGCAAAACTATAACTCCCAGGATGCCTGGACAGCCAACGGCTGTCCGGGCATCCTGGGAGTTGTAGTTTTGCAACGGTGTCGTTTTGCAACGGTGTAGTTTCGCAACGGAGTTGCAGTTTCGCAATTGTGTAGTTTCGCAATGGTGCGTGGAGACCACTAATCTACATTATCTTTAATGGTCACGCTGCACAAAGGCGCAACCCCAACCAAATTCCAACTTCAGCTCTACTACATCAGTCAGAGAACCCCTTTTAAAGGGGTTCTCCAGGAAAAAACTTTTTATATATATATATATATATATATATATATATATATATATATCAACTGGCTCCAGAAAGTGAAACAGATTTGTAAATTACTTCCATTAAAAAAATCTTAATCCTTTCAGTACTTATGAGCTTCTGAAGTTAAGGTTGTCCTTTTCTGTCTAAGTGCTCTCTGATGACACGTGTCTCGGGAACCGCCCAGTTTAGAAGAGGTTTGCTATGGGGATTTGCTTTTAAACTGGGCGGTTCCCGAGACACGTGTCATCAGAGAGGACTTAGACAGAGAAGAACAACCTTAACTTCAGAAGCTCATAAGTACTGAAAGGATTAAGATTTTTTAATGGAAGTAATTTACAAATCTGTTTAACTTTCTGGAGCCAGTTGATATATATATATATAAAAAAGTTTTTTCCTGGATAACCCCTTTAAATCCCTTGTTTTTTTTTTTTATTAGACATGCATCAAATTTATACCAAACTCTTTTTTTTTTCTCCCGATAACCCTTTCACGGCCTGCCGACACCTTTTTTTTTTTTTTAACCCTTTCATCCCTGCCCTGATTTCACCTCCCCCCCCGCCCCCCGCCACCACCTTTTTCGTCTTTTAATAGTTAACTTTCCCGTGCGCGTCAAATGGCCCAGCCTGTTCTCTGTAACCGTCAGTATCCATAATTTTTATTTTACTGTTCTACCCGGGCAGGAGAGATCCTTTTTGCTTTTTACCTGTCTGCTGCTCTAATGACTGCTAATGATTTATAGGATTTTTTTTTTTTTATTGTACTAAAAGTGCTGCGATGTGGTGCCTTGATGTCTATTGAAAAAAAAAAAAAGATTGTTGTTCCTCCCTCCTCTCCCCCTGCGCTGAAATCAGGCCAGTGTTTATACTAACCGGGCAGATAACCCTTTTTTTTATTTTATTATTATCATTATAATTTTTTTTTTTTTTTATCTTTATTTTTTATTTTTTTTTTCTCTCTTTTTTTTTCTCCTTTTTTTGCTATAGACAATGATTGTGTGTTGTTGCAGCAGTGTTTTATCCCTGGTGCCTGTCTGTCTCGCAGGGCACCTCTGTGCATAGTTGCTCTGTGAGATAAGCCCCTTCTCCTTTGCTTACGCTGCCATACTTTCTCCTTTTTTTTTGTGTGTCTGCAGGATGTAAGGGGTTTTTGCACTGAAGAGGCCTGTAGACTTCTTACTGTGCTTTTCCGGTTTAGGCAACAATCAAAGTTTTTGTGCTGGGAGATTGTCCTTGACATTCCATCGTCCCACAATAGGGTGGACGCAGTGTGCTGGAATACATCGATGACATCATCACCAGCTCGCGCGTTAAATAAATCACCTGCGTTCTGCTTAGACAAGGATTCCGTCCTCCGGAGGGTGGAAACAGGATTCTTTATTTTCACAAACTTTTTTTCTTTTTCTTTTTTATCCCCGGGAGCAACAGGAAAATTCTCACTTTTTACTCTTGTTTTCACAATAAATACGCCGCGGCCTAGAAAAAAGTGATTTAAATTTGCGCACCTGTCGGGACAAAAAGTTTTGTAAAAGTTTGGTAAAAAGTCTGCAATAAAAAAAATTTAAAATAAACCATTTAGGGTCTTCACTGTGTTAACATGTTACCTTTTCTGCAGTGGTTCAGCTGTTGCAAAACTACAACTCCCATCATGCCCTGACAGCCTTCGGCTGTCAGGGCATGATGGGAGTTGTAGTTTTGCAACAGCCAGCGAGCTGCGGATAGAGGGAGCGCTTTCATATTCCATAGGTGGCTGTTTAGGCATAATGGGTGTTGTAGTTCTAAAACTGAGCAAGAGCCGCAAATTGGGGATCGCACAGGGTGTGGACTACCGCCCTATGCCATAGATGGCTGTAAGGACATGCTGGGAGTAATAGTTTCCGAAGAGTAAGGGTACGTTCACACGAGCGGATTTTTTTGCGGGTATTCCGCTGCGTATTTGAAAGTGGGCGGGCTCTTCTCAGCTGTCCGCAGCAGATTGTCCGCGGTGGAATTTACGCTGCAGAAAATCCGCCGCAGTCCCTACTGACTTCAATGGGGCTTGCGGCAGATTTTCCGCAGCGTAAATTCCGCAGCAGAAAATCTGCTGCGGACAGCCGAGAAGAGCCAGCCCCCTTTCAAATACGCAGTGGAAAACCCACAAAAAAAATCTGTCCGTGTGAACGTACCCTAAGGCACAGTTTGGAAGGACTTTGCTATACCAAAGTTGGCTGTAATAGCATGATGGGAGTCGTAGTTTATAAACAGAGAGCCACAGTTTGGGGAGCACCACTCTATACCATAGTTGGCTGTCAGCCATGATGGGGGTTGTAGTTTTAAAACAGCTACGGATTGAGGAGCATTTCCCTATACCATAGTTGGCTGTAAGTGCATAATGGGAGTAGTAGTTTTTAAACAGAGAGCCGCAGCTTGGGCAGCACTGCCTATACTATAGTTGGCTTTCAGGGCATAATGGGAGGTGTAGTTTTTAAACAGAGAACCATAGGTTGGGGAAGACCGCAATATACCAAAATTGGCTATAAACGCATGATAGGAGTGGTAGTTTTAAAAACAGAAAGGCTCGGGTCAGGCAGACTGCCCTATACCATAGTTGATTGTAAGTGCATGATGGGAGTTGGCTTCTCCCTGCTACTTCTTGCAATCAGTCGGGGTCTGAACACTTTTTGACATGTCTCCAGAAAACATGAAAAGTTTTATATAAAAACTTGTTAACCCTTTAAAGGTGAGGTCGCACAGACATACCCCCTATAAGAGGTCTGCAAAGTGTGGACCTCCAGATGGTAGATTATAAGAGAGGGGGTGCTCCACGAGAGCAAGGGGCCCCGTATTCTATGATTGCCTGTTGGGGCCCCCCCGCTATCTGAGCCCACGTGACTGCTCTGGAATCCTGCATGCCACGAGCTCATCACCTGTGAAATGAAGTAATGTAGTGAATAGTAATCCTATGAGTGTCCGGCAGAATTCACACTGCGTGGGGACAGGCACTGAGGCGGATCAGGTTTACCTCCCTTTTAGACATTTAATATATCATATACATGTTCTTACTCCAGGAATATGAAAACAGAGCTAATTTCTTCCAAAAACAGCTCCACACCTGTCCTCAGGTTGTGTGTGGTATTACAACTTGGTTCCATTCCCTTCAACGGAGCTGAGCTGCAATACCACACGCAACCTTAGGACAGGGGTGGTGCTGTTTTTGTTTTTTTAGGAAAACAGCTCCATTTTTTTAAATTATTATTAGTATAAAGATATTGTGGTTCCCACTACGGAATTTTCTTAGGATTTGGAATTCGATTGGAAATTCCGATGCAGCAAAATGCAATTGCTGGTAATGGGATTCCGCAGCACAGTGCACACGACGGAATTTCAGCGGCAGGCGGACAATTCGTCACAGAATCTCCGCTGCCGAAAGAATGAACTTCTTCATTCTTCATGCGGAATCTGCTCGGCAGACATTGCCGTCTACGGGGATGGCAATGTCCGAGTGGTCCTAGTGACGACTGATCCACTTGGAATCGGAAATTCCTTAGTGTGAACTCAACCTTAGATTTCTAAAAGTATTAAAAATAAAAATAAAAAATAAAACACAAAAAAATGCATATATGTTATAGAAATTCTAGAGCCACATGATGAAGGAATCACAACAGTTGTAATGAGAAACACGCCGGGGATAAAACGGTAAATAAAAAACGCCTATACATATACACACCATTTTTGATTGAAAAAAAACTTTGTGAACCTATGACAGTTTTCCAGCTAGAGTGCCTCCAGCTGTTGCAAAACTACAACTCCCAGCATGCCTGGACAGCCTTCGGCTGTCCAGGCATGCTGGGGGTTGTAGTTTCGCAACAGCTTCGCATCGGTTGGCAAAGACTGCTTTATGGACAAGAGATAAGCGACCTATAACTCACATTTAAAGCAGCTGTGGCACTTAGAGGACCCCTTTAACACACAATGATAATGAATGAGGCTACAGTGTTATGTATGAATAGATATGTTGGAGATATTCCAGGCCCATGAACCTCTCCTTACTTATTCACATGTAAAAAAAAGGAAGGAAGTGCAAAAAAAATGATCTATAAAATGATCAGTATTTTGCAAAAAAAAAGTAAAAAAAAATAAAAAATAAATAAATAAATAAATAAAATGTAATGCTACAAATTGTTTTCCTTGGCGGCCGAGCCCGTGCGCCCTCAGATGGGAATCTTGTGACTCTTAACAGGAGAATCACATGAGATGAAGTAGGGAAGCGGGATACACAATAGCTATATTTATTCTCAGTGACAACCTTCTCGGAAATACCTTGATCTAATTACTCGCAGAGATTGATATAAATATCAGAAGCGCCGCGCCAGTTTAACTCCTTTTGCGCGTCCTGAAAAAAAAATACAGAGCCACGGCTGGAGATAGCGAGAGACGTCTTATCTTACGCAGGCAAACTCTTTTGGGTGTGTACTGACAGGTACATGTGGATCCGGCAAATTTCCTGGAACTATAGAGACGTACATGTGATGTAGCAGAGCCGAGCCGGTTGTTTACCGTTTGGTAAATTTTTGCATGTTGTGACAACTTAGAAATTCACAGATAACACACCGGACCGTGCCGGATTGCCAACTCGGCTCCGCAACTGCAACACGTTGCGTTGTGCCAGACTGCAAACTCGTCTCCGCTGCACCTGGTTATACAAATGTAACAAAAAAAATAAAAATAAAAAGCTTATCAGTCTCTTCTGATAGACTCCTGTATTCACAAGGGTGCAGGAAGCTGAGAAATGGGGTGCTGTATTTTAGGGTTGGGCACAACTAAGGGAGTCCGTGGTATAGGGGCATAAATGGGAGGCAGGGGGAGCACCAACAAAGTGCCTTTACCAAGGTAGTTACTTATATCTCAGCTTCCTAGGCCCTAGAATAGTGGTCTTCAAACTGCGGACCTCCAGATGTTGCAAAACAACAACTCCCAGCATTAAAGGGGTACTCTGGCGCTAAGACATCTTATCCCCTATCCAAAGCATAGGGCAGTGATCTTCAAGCTGCGGACCTCCAGATGTTGCAAAACTACAACTCCCAGCATGCCTGGACAGCCAACGGCTGTCCGGGCATGCTGGGAGTTGTAGTTTTGCAACATCTGGAAGTCCGCAGGTTGAAGACCACTGGCATAGGGGATAAGATGCCTGATCGCGGGGGTCCCGCCGCTGGGGACCCCTGTGATCTTGCACGCAGCACCCCGTTACAATCAGTCCACGGAGCATGTTCGCTCCGGGTCTGATTACTTGCGATCACGGGGCCGGAGCATTGTGATTGTGATTGTGACAGTGTCACGCCCCCTCCCATAAACTTCCATTGAGGGGGCGGAGCGTGATGTCACAATGCTCCGGCCCCATCAGTAATCAGACCCGGAGCGAACATGATCTGGTGACTGATTCTAACGGGGTGCGGCGTGCAAGATCACGGGGGTCCCCAGCAGTGGGACCCCCGCGATCAGGCATCTTATCCCCTATCCTTTGGATAGGGGATACGATGTCTTAGCACCGGAGTACCCCTTTAAACAGTGACTCATTTCTCAGCTTCTTGGACCCTAGAGCAGTGGTATCCAAACTGCGGGCTTCTCGCTGTTGCAAAACTCCCAGCATTAAAGGGGTACTCCACAGGAAATTTTTTTTTTTTTTTAAATCAACTGGTGCCAGAAAGTTAAACAGATTTGTAAATTACTTTTATTTAAAAATCTTAACCCTTCCAGTACTTATCAGCTGCTTTATGCTCCACAGGAAGTTATTTTCTTTTTAAATTTCCTTTCTGTCTGCCCACAGTGCTCTCTGCTGACACCTCTGTCCATTTTAGGAATTGTCCACAGTAGGAGCCAATCCCAATAGCAAACCTCTCCTGCTCTGGACAGTTCCTGACATGGACAGAGGTGTCAGCAGAGAGCACTGTGGTCAGATAGAAAAGAAATTAAAAAGAAAAGAACTTCCTCTGGAGCATAAAGCAGCTTATAAGTACTGGAAGGATTAAGATTTTTTAAAAAACAGAAGTTATTTACAAATCTGTATAACTTTCTGGCACCAGTTGATAAATAAAAATAAAAATAAAAGTTTTCCAGCGGAGTATGCCTTTAAACAGTTAAGGCTGTCCGGCATGCTGGGGTTTGTAGTTTTGCAACAGCTGGAGGTCTGCAGTGGTCTCCAAACTGCAGACCCCCAGCTGTTGCAAAAGTACAACCCACTTTTTAGGCATTGGGTAGCCTCAGAATTTAAAGGGACAGTATGCCTCCCTATATGGAATCCATATCGGCTATCCTGCCATAACGACTGTAATTAGATGATGACATAAGCGATGTGTATTGTCTGTACCGTAAAACGTCAAAAAAGCGACATATTGTCCCACTTTATCGTCACCCCACGGATATCAGAGGCGGAAATATTGTGTAGCAGCAAAACTGATGCAGTAAAAATATTGTCACAGTCGTGTCAACAAAATTCCGCATTTTTTAAAATGTTTTTTAATTTTTTTTTTTATAATGCATAATGGTCACGAGGAGGCGGATTTAGAGATATTTTATTTTTATGTTTTAACTTTTCATTCAGTTTCCATGTTGTAATTGGAACCTGTTATTGTTGCTCAGACATGACAGCAGCAGAAGGAGGTGGGTGAGATGTTTTCAATTTATCTGTAGGGAAATGTTCCGACGCCGCTCCCCACTGTCACCGCGTTGGCTTCTCACAATGGGATTCGATCCGAACGATCTAACCTGAAGGTACTATGGCAGGCAGGTGGTAACACGACGATTACAGAGCGTATTACAGCTGGGTGTAGTGCTGTTCTGTCTTGGTTAGAGACACTTTTTGGAAAGAACATAAGCAAAAAAGTAATAATAATAATAATTATATATATATATATACATATATATATATATATATATATATATATATATATATATAAAACTCAATGGGGGAAATTTATCAAAATCTATGCAGAGGAAAAGTTGCTGAGTTGCCCATAGCAACTAATCAGATCACTTCTTTCATTTTTAACAAGGCCTCTGCAAAATGAAAGAAGCGATCTGATTGGTTGCTATGGGCAACTCAGCAACTTTTCCTCTGCACAGGTTGTGATAAATCTCCCTCAATGTCTGTATGTATGTGTGTATGTATGTATATATGTATGTATGTATGTGTGTGTATATATGTGTGTATGTATGTGTGTATGTATGTGTGTATGTATGTGTGTGTATATATGTGTGTATGTATGTGTGTATGTATGTGTGTATGTGAGTATGTATGTGTGTATGTATGTGTGTATGTTCCAGCATCACGTCCAAACGGCTAAAGTTATTAACATGAAACTTGGCCACATGTAACTTATATGTCAACAACAAACATAGGATAGGTAATTTAATCCTTACTCACCCCCATTTTCCAGGGTCAGGGTTTTTGTTTAAAGTCCCATACGAGTCTATGGGAAATATATGTTACTGCTTAACTTCCAAACGTCTGGAGATATTTCGATAATAGTTGGTCACATGTTACTTATATGTCCACTTAAAATATAGGATAGTTAATTTAACCCTTAACTACCCCCATTTGTGAGGGTCAGGGTTTTTGTTTAAAGTCCCATGCAAATCAATGGGAAATGTATGTTCTCACATAACTTCTGTACGGCTGGAGATATTTCAATACCTGGTACACATATTACGGGTCGGGATAGGAGGTCAGGATATGAGGACGGGATATGAGGACGGGATATGAGGTTGCGATAGGAGGTCGAGACAGGAGGTCGTGATAGGAGGATGGGATATGAGGACGGGATAGGAGGTCGGGATAGGAGGTCGAGATAGGAGGTCAAGATAGGAGGTCAAGATAGGATCGACGGGATAGGAGGATGGGATAGGAGGTCGGGATAGGAGGTCGGGATAGGAGGACGGGATAGGAGGACGGGATAGGAGGATGGGATAGGAGGACGGGATAGGAGGTCGTGATATGAGGTGGGGATATGAGGACGAGATATGGGGTTGATATATGACAACAATATATGAGGACGGGATATGAAGTCATAAGCTTCCTTTGTTGATTTTCATCCACAACAAGGATTAGGAAGGAAAAACCGGGCAACGCCGTGTACTCAGCTAGTAAATATATGTATATATATATATATATATATATCTATTTATAGATATATATGTTGCTGAGCTGGATTTGTAATTAAACTGTTCAATTCTGCACTATGATAATGTGATAGGACAATTCATATAAGAAAAAAAAAAAAAAAGACACTGATAACACATCATGAGCCCTGTCACGATTGACCAACTCGAATCTGCTACATCTGGGCTGTCTCCGAATCGTATGGTTTGAGCGTTGTGATCAATCAGATAATACAGTCCCATGTAAAGCCGCAGATAAAAAACATCCTGATATCAGGATGAAGACTAAGTGACAAGCTCATCTTTGCTACTTCCGACAAACGTGTTGAGCTGAGGTGAATTTGTCAATGAAGTCTGAGACTGCCCTGTTGCAATACCGTTTTGCATCAAGGCAGTGTTTCCCAACCTGCGGCTCTCCAGCTGTTGCAAAACTACAGCTCCCATCATGCCCTGAGCAGTTTTTCCCAACCTGTGGCACTCGAGCGGCTGTAAAACTACAACTCCCATCATGTTTTGAACAATGTCCCCCTGCCTGTGCTTCTCAATGTTTTGCAAAACTACAACTCCTAATGTGCTTTGAACAGTCTCCCCCAACCTGGGGCACCCTAGCTGTTGCAAAACTACTTCTCTCATTATGATTTGAGCAGTTTTCCCCAACCTGTGGCACTCCAGCTGTTGCAAAACTACAACTCCCAGCATGCCCTGAGCAGTATTTCCCAGCCTGTGGTACTCCAGCTGTTGCAAATCTTCAATGCACCTCATACCCTGACAGCCTTTAGCGTATTGCAGGACTACAACATCCATCATGCACTGACAGCTTTTAGCGTGGGCAGAACTACAACACCCACCATACCCCAGTATCCTTCAAATATATTTTCAAAAATGTTGCAACTGCTGAATAGCTAAAGATTGAGGGACACTGCATTAGAGTAATATATTACAGAACTCACCAAACTGTGGACCTTAAGATGTTAAAAAACTACAACTCCTAGCATGTCCGGTCAGCTTCCCAGACCCTAGAACAGTAGTCTCCAAACTGTGTACCTCCAGCTGCGGCAAAACTACAACTCCCAGGATGTTCGGTCAGCTTCCTAGAGCCTAGAACAGTAGTCTCCAAACTGTGTATCTACAGCTGTTGCAAAACTACAACTCCCAGCATGTCCTTTCAGCTTCCCAGACCCTAGAACAGTAGTCTCCAAACTGTGTACCTCCAGCTGTTGCAAAACTACAACTCCCAGGATGTTCGGTCAGCTTCCTAGAGCCTAGAACAGTAGTCTCCAAACTGTGTATCTACAGCTGTTGCAAAACTACAACTCCCAGCAGGTCCTATCAGCTTCCCAGACCCTAGAACAGTAGTCTCCAAACTGTGTACCTCCAGCTGTTGCAAAACTACAACTCCCAGGATGTTCGGTCAGCTTCCTAGAGCCTAGAACAGTAGTCTCCAAACTGTGTATCTACAGCTGTTGCAAAACTACAACTCCCAGCATGTCCTATCAGCTTCCCAGACCCTAGAACAGTAGTCTCCAAACTGTGTACCTCCAGCTGTTGCAAAACTACAACTCCCAGGATGTTCGGTCAGCTTCCTAGAGCCTAGAACAGTAGTCTCCAAACTGTGTATCTACAGCTGTTTCAAAACTACAACTCCCAGCATGTCCTATCAGACCCTAGAACAGTAGTCTCCAAACTGTGTACCTCCAGCTGTTGCAAAACTTTAACTCCCAGGATGTTCGTTCAGCTTCCTAGAACAGTAGTCTCCAAACTGTGTATCTACAGCTGTTGCAAAACTTCAACTCCGGGCATGCTGAGAGTTGTAGTTTTGCAACAGCTGGAGGTCCAGATATAGTATATTAGGTGAAACTGCAGTCTGATGAAAAGAAAGCCCAGATATGATACTGAGTTGTGCCTAATGACAAACTCCTCACTGCTACATCTGACATGGTTTTCGGAGTATAAGGAATAAAAAACGTAGCAGGCATTCATTCAATGCCATTGCTTCCACAGCCTCTAAAAAATGGGGCGAAATACAAAGACCACAATAGCTGAACGACCCTCTATGTTTCCACGTATGTTCCCGGATCACACGTATGAAGATTTTTTCATCCCCAATCACAGTTCCCTAGCACATTAGTGGAATAATGTGCCCCGGCTGTGGGATTATTACAAGGTGTCAGCGGCGTCAGACTCTGCGCGCTGGAAATACAAGTTGTGACAAGCCGGAAGTGTCTATGTGACTGAGGGTCAGATTAACCTAACACCTTCTTTTAAACACTTCATAAACCTCATTTCAGATAGGGAGACTGCGCCACACAAATATGCATAAAAACAAAAAACAAAACATGCGGCCTGAAATTGTCTCGTAGGCCCGAAAGAGAGTCGGGAGATAAAGCTGCCATCCGATTCACATCAGATATATCCCATTATTAAAGATTCATCATATAACTGTAACCAAACCATCGCGTAATGACGGAGCGAATACCCGTATCATGCGTAACGGCGAATACTCCATCACGTGACGGATATTTATTCTAACGGCTGAATTTTTTCCATTTTTATTTTTCAGATGATATGAAGGGAGAATACGACTGTATGGGGCCAGAAGCCACTCATGTAACCACTATGAACAACGGTACAGGTAAGGGATACACAGTTATATGATACCGGAAGGGGGGGGGGGTGGGGGGTGTATGCAAAAACATTTAAGGGGGACTTTTTTAAAGGGGTACTCCGCTGCACAGCGTTTGGAACAAACTGTTCCAAACGCTGGAGGCGGCGCTGGGAGCTCGTGACGTCATAGCCCTGCCCCCTCATGACGTCACGCCCCGCCCCTCAATGCAAGTCTGAGGGGGCGTGACAGCATTGAGGGGCGGGGTGTGACAACATGAGGGGGCGGGGCTATGACATCACGAGCTACTAGCTCCAGCTCCAGCATTCAGAACAGTTTGTTCCAAACGATGAGCAGCAGAGTACCCCTTTAAGCCCAGGGTATCAAGGTATAACTGTCTTGACTTATAGAGGTTGTCTGTGGACAGAATTTTTCTAAATATATGGCTGGGGGTGCGTTAAACCTAAAAAAGAAGCAATACTGACCTACCCTGATCTCCTGGAGTTGCCGTTCCCTCAGCTCCCGGTCTCTGCTCGTTATGCTGCTTCCTGGTTCCTGTGATGCAGAGTCCCGGCAGGAAGTACCCACTCAGCCAATCGAAGTGTTGTCTGGCTCTTGTGGGGACACTGTGTCACAGGAACCAGGGGCAGGGGCCCGGGAGCCAACGGAACTCCAACTGCGGGTGATTGTATGTATGATTTTTTTTTTATGTTTAATTAAAGTTTATTAAGGGTTATTTAGGCATTAAAAGTTGATGGTCTATTCTCAATGTTAGATCTGACTCTGCGTCAAAAGCCACACGGTTTCACCTTGAAAAAAAGAAATTGCTCCCATTGACTTTAAATAAAGTGACATTAATTCATTGAAATCAATAGTAGCTTCAGGGCCATTTCACCCGCTACTCACCCTGTGCTGACCGCAACTTCAGAGAAAATCGCACCGTAGTACTTCATACAGCGCAGATTTTGCCCTAAGATTTGCTACTTAAAAAAAAATATATATATATATATATATATATATATATATATATGTATATCAAATTGCACACCGCATATTCTGATGCATCAAACTGTTTTATAATGGCAAGCTGTGCAGGGTTCGCTACCAATAAGACTGTTTGTGCAGCCAGCAATTACTCAATATTGTTACGTTAAGAGTCCACTTGTAAGCTGTTAAGAATCGGAATGGGGTCAGAGGTTTCAGGCAAAGTTAACAGCTCAGGCACTTCACCATGGGTCAGCGAATGCCAGTTATAGAAGACATCATTTGTTAAGCATTAGTTGTGTTTATTTACGTAAGTGTATCCTACTTGACTGTTAGCGAGTAACATTCATCCCCGGGGCATGTTTTTTCACCACTGAGAGTAATAATGGATGACATTTCTTTAATCCCCCACAAAAAAATAAAGTGGATTCCGATCACCGTTTGGATTTTCACGTCAATGCAGACTGCAAATGCACAATTTGCCCCATTACTGTCACTTATTTTTTTACCTTTGATAGACTGCGAGATGGAAAATTTGATTTTTTTTGACAACTTTTTATCCTGATTTCTTTGAACAGTGAAGAACACGAATTGCACTTCAGACTTTGAGGATTATTTCGCCAAAAGAAAGATGGATGACGGGCACGGAGTTAGCATAGCCGAGTACTTGCACCGTAGTGACACGGCCATTATTTACCCAGAAGCCCCCGAGGAGCTTTGCCGCTTGGGTACACCGGAGGCCAACGGTCAGGAAGAGAATGGTAAGGCCATGATTCATTTTTAGAATACACTTCGAAGTGGACCCCTTTTGCAGCTGTTGCAATTGTCCATGCACTATGGGCTGCTGGGTGTTTACCTTCAAATTTCGGCAACAGCTGCACGGGCCTGGAATTTCATGAGCTGAACATTCAGTAAGCCCATGCTGTCCTGTTTGCAAGTTCCTAACATTTTTCTTCTAGCCTTGAAGGACAGGAATTGCTGAGCTTTAGGATCTTGGGATGAATTGAACCTAACTAGTTTTGAAATTTAATAACACGCAAGTGTTCTAGGTAATTCCCGACATAAATAATAACAGAACAAGACGCCCGTACACTCTGGGAAATGTAACAATTCATCCAGCTAATTGTAATTTGTGAGGAGAGGAGAAGAAAAAAAGATCTATGTAGCCAAAGGCCAAGAATGAGATTGTAAACAGGCACTCCATTTGTTGCTCCCGAATGAGGCCAGGTTCCATTGTACCTCCTTTAGACTCAACAAGGTTAGGAGCCAGGTCCTTAATTAATTTTCTATAGCAGTCTGAGACGATTCATACAAATATTTCCTGGGGTGCGTCGAGGGGATTGAAGTGCGTTTCAGGTCGGTGTGAAATGACGATACGCTGCTGTTGCCGTAAGACCATCCTGGGCATAGAGCCCATTAGCTGCCATTGATTTACTGACCTTTTGGCCTGTCTCTCCTTCTCATTTATCTCCACTGTAGACCTACCACCTGGAACACCAGATGCCTTTGCCCAGCTGCTGACCTGTCCCTACTGCGACCGAGGCTACAAGCGGTTGACGTCACTGAAGGAGCACATCAAATACCGCCACGAGAAGAACGAAGAGAACTTTTCCTGTCCACTTTGTAGTTATACGTTCGCCTACCGCACCCAACTCGAGCGGCATATGGTGACGCACAAGCCGGGGAGAGATCAGGTGGGGGTTTGGCTTTAAGTGATTCTTTTTTTTATAATTACCCCTTAGAGAAACTATATTGCTTTGATTGGCAATCATTATTAATTTTTCATGGCATTTTGAAGATGCAGATCTTTTAATGGTAATAGCCTTAATTGAGGTCTAAATGATTTTTTGATGGTGTCTCCTAATATAATTTAATAGTCTTATGTTCACGATCGAATGAGTGTGTTAATTTCTAATTTAGAAATTTTACTTGCACGATAACTTCACTCCCGTTTAACGTTTTTTTAATGCCGCTCAAAAGGTGAATGAAACATTGGTGTTTTTTAATTAACTGCTTCCGCGAGACATAACTTGTCGCTGAGGTTTTCTTTAGTCATTCGGCAAAATGTTACAAAACAAGCGTTAACTTTGAAACGCCATGGAAAAAATGATGAAAAAAATATTAACGCGCGACGGATTTCTCGTTCCGTAATGAGTCATAGGTCTGAGACATCTGTGTTATTGAGTGACTGCATGTCAGTGACAGAGGCATAGGCGGAATATGTGCTGTCATTGCTGGAAAAGTGGAGCCAAGCTTTAATCTCTCATGTGTATGTGTGCACCTGTGTGTGACAACAAGAAAAATGAAGCAACCAATCATCACTTTTCATTCTCAGACTAGCTCTTATTGGCCGATATTCAAAAATGTTACCCATATATATATATATATATATATATATATATATATATATATATGTATGTTCTTAAAAAATTTACTTGTTATTTCAAATTTCAAAAATATTTTCAATTTAAGCTCTAAATAAATATGTAAGGATTTCATTTTTGCCTTTTTTTTTTCTTTAAGAATTAAACACTTTTCAGATCTACAAGCAGAATTGAAAATATTCAGATTGGCACATATAAGTCATGTAAATTCTGCACATATCAGGCATTGTAGCATGTCGCATTACTGACATTACAAGCAATTTTTTTGTTTTACCGGCGCGTGTCATAGCTGAACCTTAAATGTGTGCGCGACGTTTGTGCTGGCGCGGTATGAATAGAAAGCTTTGGTGTTGAAAAGTCCCCTCATTTGCTCGTGGCATTTACAATTAGTAAATTAAAATGATTGTATCATATTAACAGTGGCACAACTAAAGTTTATAGTGGTCCTCTGAGGGCCGTGGGGGAGGACAAGCAGCTGTTGCTGTTTGTTTATGCAACTCGGCAACATATGAACCGTGGTCCCTCAATGGCGCTCGACGGGTTGGGCTAGGCTTGATCTTTGAAGGTTGCTGGTGTTTGAACAAACCTCCCTGTGTCCTGTGTACACCATCTGTCTCACTAGGAATGTGGGAAGACTCAGTACACCCCAGCAGTTGTCATACTGCTTCTGAGCTTTTTTTGTGTGAAGCTTTTGTGCCCTTACTGCTCGGAGCTAGCTGACATACCTTGAGCATCGACACTGCGTTATTTCAACATCCTCTGTCACAACTCATATATTTCTGTAATGCTTTCAACGTACACCTGATTTCCTCTTTTGGCACAATCTGTTCTTTGGAAGGGCTGCATAATGCTTCTCTGGTTACTCTGAACAATTTCTAAAAGTAAAAAGCAACAGAGCTTTTAAAAAAAGCTTTAGAGAGATGGCAAATTGGAGTTGATGATTTTTAAAAATGACAATAAAAAAAAAAAGAAATTATAAAACAACACACATTTATGTTTGAATTTTATGCTACTAGATATGTAACATTTTAATACATTTTTCAAACATATATTATATATTATTATTATTTTTTTTTTTTTTTGTACGCAGCACCAAATGTTGACCCAGGGAGCTAGCAATCGCAAGTTCAAGTGCACAGAGTGTGGAAAGGCATTCAAATACAAGCACCATTTAAAGGAACACCTGCGAATACATAGCGGTAAGTGTTTTATGTATAAACAATGTAACACATTTGTATTGATATTGATGGTCTGATTTGCTTATAGTTGACAATAATTTTTCCACCATTAAAGCGTTACCACACTTAACCTAAGTCAATGTTAATATTTATCTATTAGAAAATGTAAAAAAAAAAGCATGCAAATTTTAATTTGTACAGTATATTTATTAATTTTTATAATTTTTTTTTTTCAGGGGAAAAACCATATGAATGCCCAAATTGCAAGAAACGCTTCTCCCATTCAGGGTCCTACAGTTCACACATTAGCAGTAAAAAATGCATTGGCCTAATCTCTGTGAACGGGAGGATGAGAAACAACATGAAGGCGGGTTCATCTCCTAACTCGGTGTCTTCATCTCCCACCAACTCAGCCATAACACAGCTTCGGCACAAACTGGAGAACGGGAAACCACTTGGTATGAATGAATCTTCGGGCTTGTTGAAGATCAAAACCGAAACACTAGATTATAATGATTACAAACTTCTTATGGCAGCCACTCACGGGTTCAATGGTCCTAATCCATTCATGAACGGTGGTCTTGGAGCGACCAGCCCCCTGGGAATTCACTCCTCAGCTCAGAGTCCAATGCAGCACTTAGGTTTAGGAATGGAAGCATCGCTACTTGGTTATCCCTTGAGCAGTAACTTAAGCGAGGTGCAGAAGGTCTTAGAAATTGTGGACAATACTGTTTCTAGGCAGAAGATGGAATGCAAGGCTGATGAGGTTGCAAAGTTGAAGGGATATCACATGAAAGAACCAGGACCTCAAGGAGAGGAACAAGGTATGACGTCTCCTAGTATTCAACAAGTTGGTCTTCCTGTAGTAAGTCATAATGGTGCCACTAAAAGTATTATAGACTATACATTGGAGAAGGTGAATGAAGCCAAAGCTTGTTTACAGAGCTTGACCGTAGACTCAAGAAGGCCATTTAATAGTATTAAGAAGGAAAAGTTACGTACGTTGATAGACCTTGTAAGTGAAGAAAAGATGTTAGAGAGCCATAATATATCCACTCCATTTTCTTGCCAGTTTTGTAAAGAAAGTTTTAACGGCCCCATTCCTTTACATCAACACGAACGATACTTGTGTAAAATGAATGAAGAAATAAAGGCAGTTCTCCAACCCAGTGAAAACCTGATTCTCAATAAACAGGGAATGTTTGCTGAGAAACAAGCACTCTTGCTGTCGTCGGTACTTTCCGAGAAAGGAATGAACGGCCCATACCCATACAAGGACCACATGTCTGTACTTAAAGCTTATTACGCTATGAATATGGAACCTAATTCTGATGAACTACTGAAAATTTCCATAGCAGTTGGCCTTCCTCAGGAATTTGTGAAGGACTGGTTTGAACAAAGAAAAGTCTACCAATATGCAACTTCCAGGTCACCGTCTTTGGAAAGGACCAGTGCGGAAGTGGCTCCAGTAACCACCACTCCCACTAAAGACTCTATGTCAGCCAGATCACCAGTAAAACCTGTGGATTCTATCACTTCGCCGTCTATAGCAGAACTCCATAATCGGGTATCTAATTGTGATACACCTCTCAGGCTAACAAAACCTAGTCATTTTGCTGGTCTGAAGCCAGTTGTTGATAAATTGGACCACTCCAGGAGCAATACTCCATCTCCTTTAAATCTTTCTTCCACATCTTCTAAAAACTCCCATAGTAGTTCTTACACTCCAAACAGTTTTTCCTCAGAGGAGCTTCAAGCTGAGCCTTTGGACTTATCTGTACCAAGACAAATGAAGGAAATTAAAAATGTTATAGCCACAAAGAACAAAACCAAACCTAATAACATTACTATTGAACATAACAGTATTCCTTTATCTTCCGACCTGGTAGATGAGCCTCTGAACTTAACGTACATTAAGAAAGAATTTTGCAATTCTAATAATCTGGACAAAAGCACTAACGCACTATTTGGTCTGAATCCATTTAGCGGGAAACCTTTGTACACGGCGCTTCCACCTCAGAGCGCCTTTCCACCAGGCACTTTCATGCCTCCAGTACAGGCGAGCATACCTGGGTTACGACACTACCCTGGGCTGGATCAAATGAGCTTCCTTCCACACATGGCCTACACGTACCAAACTGGAGCAGCTACATTTGCCGATATGCAGCAGCGGCGGAAATATCAGCGAAAACAGGGATTTCAGGTAATTCTTTAGCTGTACATTTTTATATTATGTTGTTTAATCACGGTTTTCCGAGATTTCCTGTAATTTTAACTAAATATAGTTCACATATCTGATGATACTTAGTGTAAAACTGGTTAAGCTGCCCATTTTAACATTTCAGGTTAGCCTAACAATGAAGTAACATAAAATACTCTCTGCATTGAAACCATGTCTGTGTTTTTTATGCAGCCTCTAAACTTCGGTATAGAGATTTTCTCAGGTTTAAATAGAGAGATCTTGTCGAAGAAGCCGAAAATTAGATTCCGATTGCTCATTGCTTAAGCTGGGAAATACTGGAAGTGTAAGATGACTGCAGGCAAGAAAGGATCAGAAAGAAATCCCTACCAATCAACTTTAGTTGGATAAATGTAATTGTCATCTATACTCGCTGAAGGTGGAGAATTTTAAAAGAGCTGGTTTCTTAAAATCAACTCTTACGTGCTCCCATTTTAGTCTGACAGTCTCAATCCTGATTTTAGGACCCTGACATTAATGTGGCTGAACTAAAAGAGTTTTTCCAACATAGGAAGTGATGGCACAGGGCCAGAATATACCATCCCTTCCTCATTGGCTGGGGTCTCTTGAAACCCCCACAATGCTTTGGACTCCTGAAAATAACCAGATTAGGTTTAACACAGTAAAATAATATTTGTACACATAAGATAGTTGTCAGTCGGTAGCGTTCTCTTCCCCATACACATTAATGCTTAACATGTTTGGAAAAGAGAGGGAAGTTAGGCCACTGTCAGCCTTCCTTGGTGGTGGCTTATGTCACGATGAAGCTCAACATGCCCGATACTTTTCTCCCCAAAAATCTGGTCATCTGGTTCTGCTGAAATCTGAAGATTCAGTGACACTTATTTAATGTGTATGGTCAGGTTAAAGGGGTACTCCACAACTTTTAAATGTATCCCATATGAGGAGAATAGGGTATGGTTTTAATCTTGACGGGTCTGACCTCTGGGACCCCTGCGATCTCCAGAACAGGCCCTGTCTCTTCCTGTGCATGGAGCGACGTGTCAGCATTCACTCCATGCATTCTCTATGGAAGCGCCAGAGATACACGAGTTCTCCCATAGACAGTACATAGCACAAGTGCCGACAAGCTGCTCCTTGCAGAGGGAGATACAGGGCCCTATTCCTGGATAATGCAGGGATCCCAGAGGTGATAAGGGGATACATTTTAAAGTAGTGGAGTACCCCTTTAGGTTATTTATATTTTTGAGGATGATACCTTTGTCACGTTATCGGCTAGTTGTGTATTGATAGACTGTATCCTCACAAATAGTGTTTTATGACTATCATAAGTATTTAGAAGAGAGTGTGAACGTATCTGAAGGCCAGTTCAAAAGCATTGATAATATTGTCTATATTTGAGAGTAAAAGTTCAATTCTTGCATTGTCACCATTGTGTTTTATGGGGCGAAGGGTTTTTATGACATTGGCAAAAAGTTTTTACATTGTATGTAAACTAAGGTAAATTGCACAGTATGACATATTGCTTTATATGAATGAGATCTGGTTCCACATACCAGACAAAGAAAACGCCTTCAAGTTTTATAGCCTTATCTAAATCTTAAATTAAAGTGTGTCCACCCCACAAAAGCCAACATAACCTGGTTTCTATTAATTAATTAGAAGTCAAATAGAAAAAGCCATATGTATGATGGGAATGTATGCCAGCGCTCTCCGTAGTCACGCCGAAAATAAATCTAAATACACAGGATGATTTACCAACCCACTTTCATCATCATCGAATGCTGAAGGCATGTGGACGTTGAACATTGATAAAAAAAAAAATATTCTCCATTTTAAATTACAGAATTAAATATTATGCTTAGGGCATCTTGTCAGCAGACATAAACCTAAATGGATTGTGTAATAACATTTTGCATCTGATCATAAAATTCAATTATACAAAATTCTTTTTTTTTTCTTTTCCCCTTTAGAAAGGAGGAAAAATGAAAACAAATTCACTTCTCACAGTGTTTATTGTCTGATAAAAATTAATATGCCAAAATTTGAATAAAACAATATTTTTAATGACGGCGCAGCGATTTTCATTAGTTTTAGAATCACGTCAACGTTTAATAAAGCGCTAACGTTAATTTGTTATATTACAGGGTGAAATGCTTGATGGAACCCCGGATTACATGTCAGGTCTGGATGATATGACGGATTCTGACTCCTGCCTGAGTCGAAAGAAGATTAAAAAGACAGAGAGTGGCATGTACGCGTGTGATTTATGTGATAAGACATTCCAGAAAAGTAGCTCCCTCTTGAGACACAAATATGAACATACAGGTAAATGCATTTCCCACCTGTAGCTTCATCTAGACATTACATATGTATCTATACACGTTCTTTCTTAAAGGCACAGTCCACTGAACAACTAGTTCCCATCTAAACCAAATGTGATAGCAATGGCCAATGCATTTTGTTTCTAGGACCTTAGCTGTCCATACACATATGGTTGGCTTATCACCATGTCGGCTATTGTTTTTTACTTTTTCTGGAAAGATAATTGGTCACATGGGAATTTTTGGGACAATCATGAGCTGTATGCATGGTAGAAGACAATAATTTCCCATATATTTTTTAATTATCCTACCTGATCTGTCAATTCAATCTGGTATTGTTCCCTGCTGGATCAATCTAATTGATTGACCACAATGTGTACGGCCAACTCTAGCGTACCATAACTCTTTACCAAGTCTTTTTAGCCATGACTAGCATGGTGTTAATCTTTTGGATAGGGTAGCTGCAAAAGAGGGACTAAAGGGGTACTCCAGAGGAAAAATAAATAAATAAATCAGCTGGTGCCAGATACATATTATACTTATTTGTAATTTACTTGTATTTAAAAATCTTAATCCTTCCAGTACTTATCCACTGCTGTATGCTTCAGAGGATTGTGTGTAGTTCTTTCCAGTATGACCGCAGTGCTCTCTACCGCTACCTCAGTCCATGTCAGGAACTGTCCAGAGTAGGAGCAAATCCCCATAGCAAACCTCACCTGTTCTGGACAGTTCATGACATGGACAGAGGTGTCAGCAGAGAGCCCTGTGGTCAGACTCGAAAGAACTACACAACTTCCCCTGGAGCATACAACAGCTGATAAGTCCCTGAAGACTTAAGATTTTTAAATAGAAGTAATTTACAAATCTGTATAACTTTCTGACACCAGTTGATTTTAAATTTTTTTTACCTCTCGAGTACCCCTTTAAGTCTAATTCTGTAAACACATTTGGGCAGTCTTATATGCATCCTATCACCGTAACTTTGATCAAGCTCCAGCAAAAGGAGATCTGTTTTTCTGAAAGACACTTAAAAGTCTTGGACTACAAACTTGCTGTTGACTAAAACAGATATCCTTTACCAGAGTGTCATCGGAGTTGAGGACCTCAATGAGGATGCGGTAAGATACACATCAAGCCTCTTTGATGTTACCAGCTTTACAGAAACACAACAAAAGCCACCACATATGTTAGAATTAGAATACTGAATCTACCAACAATTTTATATAATAAGATGATTGCCAAACATTTCCCCCGATTATGCAATTGGAAAACACAAGGACCTGACATAGAAATCTGGCAGTTGCTTATCTTTCCCGTAAGGAAAAAACATGCAGGTTTGGCCAAGCCGATCATGTATGTTAAGGCTGAAGTCGGGGATCTAATGTGTATGATCAACTTAGGTCCTAATATAGTAAGTAAAATATTTGTCATTTAGCATTTCAGATCCTCTTAACAATTACAGAGTGCAACACAGAACTTGTACTATACTGAAACTGACTCAAACTAGTATACATTTGATGTTCTGTGTCCTTTAAGAGGTTCTGAAGCAGCTGCACATTTTCGAACTCTGGCACTTTGCTGCTGGTATGTGATCCTCCCAGATAATTAATATGACAAGAGCCCCCCGCCACCACCAGCACTACCACCCTCCTGCCATTCCCTGCCAGCCTAGCCCTGATGTTTGCATTCCTCTCCTCTGTCATTCTCGTTCTGGTGCTGACACAGCAGGTGTACATAGCCTCTAGTTACACACCAGCCCTGGCTGCCGCCGTTACATTCTTTTTGCTCACTTTGAGGTCGATTCATAAAAATTCAAGCAATTTAAAGCCACGATTTGCTCGTCTCATTACAATTGTTCAATAGGAAACCAGTTATGGCTTTAGCACCTTAATGCACACTATTAAAAAGTAATGAAATATCCTTTCACACCAGCGCACTTTTCTTTTATTTGAGGAACGGTTAAAAAAAAAAAAAAAAAAACCTTCATTAAGAAATGCAAACAGAGATCACTCGCAGTGATATTCAGTCTCAAAAAAAGAATCTTTCTCCTTTCTTGGAGAGTTCGCTAATGTTAACTCAGCTCTGACGGCAGACAAAAATGACTTTATTTCCCATAGTATAATAGCGTTCCTCTGATACTTAACAACATGCTCGCCCAAAGTGTTATTATTTCATCCTCCTTCCATCTATAATAAGTAAATCTGCTGGTGATTGATCAAGAATAAATGTTACCCGATTCGTCACATTAAACAAGCAAGCCAATTTGTGGGCATCGTGTTATAGTGCAAAAGGAGCTGAGCAGATTGATATATAACTTTGTTGGAAAAGATTAAGCACAACATACAGGGAGACTGTCAATCACTGAGCGGCACCACCCACTGGACTCCTAAGCAGGAATTTATATGAAGGAATTATACGTTATATGGAATCATTACCCACAATACTATATATCAATCTGCTCAGCTCCTCTTGCTCTACAACCTGTTCCCTGCAGACTGGAATGCATGTTTATCTTACCAGGTCCTCTTTAAAGGGGTACTCCGGCGCTTAGACATCTTATCCCCTATCCAAAGGATAGGGGATAAGATGCCTTATCGCGGGGGTCCCGCCGCTGGGACCCCCGTGATCTTGCACACAGCACCCTAGTTAAAATCAGTCCCCAGAGCAGTCCGCCAGCCCCGTGGTCGCCGGTAATCACACCCGGAGCGAACATGCTCCGAAGACTGATTTTAACTGGGGTGCTGCGTGCAAGATCATGGGGGTCACCAGCGGATAAGATAAGATGTCTAAGCGCCGGAGTACCCCTTTAAGGAGATTACAGTAACGTACCATGCAAGACATGATAGTTGGAAAATTAATGATT
The DNA here is from genome assembly GCF_029499605.1 of Hyla sarda. Lineage (NCBI taxonomy): Eukaryota > Metazoa > Chordata > Amphibia > Anura > Hylidae > Hyla > Hyla sarda. Next base: position 29,114,424 of record NC_079196.1, on the reverse strand, counting down.
CACCGAACAGAGATTTTTTGGGGCATTATGGTGCTACTTATCTTCTTCCCACATGGCCCAGATCTTGTTTGGTTTAAACATAAAATCAGAACATAGAATTAGATGGTGCACAAACATGTATCCTGTCAGCTTTCTTTTTGCCATTACATTCTGTTATACATATATCTAAAGACCCCACTGATCAGATATTGGTGGTACATGACATAATTCCACCAATGCTGAAAAGAAACTGAAGAATCCAGAACAATATATAAGATTAACTGTGTGTAGTATGTGCTGTAGGAAAGGCATGGCTATATATACATTAATGTTATAAATACCTTTAGAATTAGGCTTAAGCCATAACCACAGACAATTATCAGGGTGTCATCTACAGATTAGTAGCACAGATTCAAATTCTGACTGACTGTACATTGGCAATGTCAAATAGCAAACATAATACTAGTCAGCTTCTCGGCCCTTGGGCAGTGGGAGGGCAAACATATTTGAGAGCCTCTTCATTCAGCACTACTATACTGCATCCTACGGAGCAATGCAGTTGTAGTGTCTGCTAATGCCTTTGCGTCTCTGCGTTGCATCATGTGTCTCAGTCTTGTGCCCTGGCATGAGGCTGTCAAGCATTTAGTGTCAAGTCTATTTTTGAATGAAACGTCAAGCTTGGCCGCTATGGTAGGTGTGAAAGGCATTCCTGGGCTATTTGGAGCCTGCAATCAGCCAGATGTGTCTGGGCTTGGCATTACTCTCAAGTTCCAATCTTGGGCTGAAGTATGTATATACTGCTCCTGAAAATACTTATCTCTCGGAGAGTTTCTCATAGATGATGCAGCAAATTTTTTAGCATTTTTAAAATTTTTATCTGGGTTGACAACTGGCCAAAAATGACTGTTTTTGTATTATTATTTTTTTTTTATTTATCAAATTTTTTATTAAAATGTCTTTTTTTCTTTTTTTTCAGGAAAAAGGCCACACCAGTGTCAAATCTGTAAAAAAGCATTTAAACATAAACACCATCTAATAGAACATTCACGTCTGCACTCCGGCGAGAAGCCATACCAATGTGACAAGTGCGGGAAGCGTTTCTCACATTCTGGGTCCTACTCACAGCACATGAACCACAGGTATTCCTACTGTAAAAGAGAGGCCGAAGAAAGGGAGGCCGCCGAGAGGGAAGCCAGAGAGAAGGGTCATTTAGAACCCACCGAGCTGCTGATGAACCGAGCTTACTTACAGAGTATAACACCTCAGGGCTACTCTGACTCAGAGGAAAGAGAAAGTATGCTGAGAGACGGGGAGATCGAAAGAGAGCACGATAAGGAGGTGGAGGACGTTTTTGATAAGCTTGGAAGACCAGATGGAGACGAAGAGTTTGAGGAGGAGGAGGAAGAGAGTGAGAATAAGAGCATGGACACGGATCCAGACACGATCCGAGATGAGGAAGAGAACGGTGAACATTCAATGGACGATAGTTCAGAGGACGGTAAAATGGAAATAAAGTCAGACCATGAAGAAGAAAACATGGAGGATGGCATGTAATAAACTACTGCATTTTAAGCTTCCGATTTTCTCCAGTAGTCTTGTTACCTGCTCGAAAACTCTGCTGTGTTTAAGCTGTTCATGCACGTGCCTGAAGCTTCCACGAAGCCTGTATAGAAGAACTGATGGGGGAGGGGGGGGGGGCGGGATGGTGGGCAGTTCTGCCAAAAACTAAAAAAACAAAAAAAAGTTAAATGAAGTTTGAGGTGGTCTTTGTTGAGAACTGCATTATGCAAACTTTTTGTACAGTATTAAAAAGGCCTAGAAACTGTGTGGTTTCAGAGACTAAACCCTGTGTTTAATAGCATTTATTCTTTAAGCACAAAATAGTTAATTGTACGAATTGCACTCTACTTATATATCACTACAGACTTAAAAAAATAAAAAAGATATTTCTAATTTATATTAATACATTTAAAATAAAAAATAAAGTGCCCGCACTGCTGTACATCAGTATTATCACTTCACTTTAATTTAAGGTGCTCGCACTGCAATACAACTTTTATTATTAAAAAATTCCTTCATAACTTTCCTTTTGCTATTCTCAGTTTCATGATAGATAACCACACAATTTTAGGCCTATTTTTAATTTTATTTTTAATTTTTTTTTAATTTTATTATTTTAATGTGAAGGAACATGAAGTGATGCATGTGTAAAACAAAAATGGAGATTCCGAAGTCTTAAGAGTGACCTGGATCTGGTGGTAAAAAGAAAGGTGATTACAAAGAAAGCCTTTGTAAGGTGTTTTTAAAAGAAAAAAAAAAAGCCTTATATGCAAACCTTTTAATCTGTGTGTTTCTGCAAGTGCCATCCTTGTACAGTGTTAAGACGGTAACATGTGTTACCCAACGCACCAGCTTCAGTGTTAAGCTTACCCTGTTCTTTGAAGCACCCATGTCAGTATTAGAATAGGCGGCAGTTCCTTAGTTTACATATGTTTGTGCAATTTTTTTCTGTAATTTTTTTTATTTTGTTCATTAATTTTGTCAGTATTACACCAAACTTTTTTTTTATTTTTTGCAAGATTTAAATTTTTTTTTTTTTGCATTCATTTTAGGTCAAATAACATTTTATTTATGTGGCTCATTTTATATTTCCTAATTTTATTTATTTCATACTGTAGTGTACAGTATAATAGTTCTTCAATATAGATATATTTTAGTAAAAAAGGAACATGATGTTGATCACTTGGGCAAATTTTACTTAAAGAGAAGAGCATTTATGTGTTTTGAAACATTTAATTGTGAAATGCAATTTCTTTTTTATTTTTTTCAATTTTATTATTTTATTTCTTGTTTTATTATTATTATTATAATTTTTTTTGTTTCTTTCCAATTACTGGAAATTCCAAATTGGGGAACTTTTGATACGATCTTGTGAAAACACTGTATTTTCAACTGAAAAAATTCCACTTTCTTCATCTTGTTTTTTAGCTAAAAAAAATAAAAAAAAGAGGGACTGTTAAATACAATGTATAATACCATGACAAAAAAATCTTTCCTGACTTGTCTTTGTAAAAGTATTATTGAATTTTCAATTTGTAATTTCTCTCGAAAATGACCATGCTCAAATAAAAATGTAGCCAAACTATGCAAAGTGTGACTGACTACTTAAAAAAAAATACTTTGGTGGGTTTTGTAGTGCTTATTGACAAAGTAAATTTTATATGTTTATATTCTATTTGCAAACACAAGTTATATTGATGAATTATCGGTAGAATTATTTGCACATGTTAACAGTAGTTCAAGCGTGGTTTCTCCGAGAACGGTATTTATGCTCCTGTGGATTTGTGATTTACGTCATCTGTGTTTGCCGATGTTTAAGAAAAGGTGAAGTTTTAAGAGTTTTAATATAAATAACAGGAAAAAAAATAGACAATGCTCAAATATATAAAGATAAAAATAAGCCCATTCCTTAATAAAGCTTAGAATATTTGTTATGTTATTTGCTGATGTTGATATATAAAAGGCAATTTTTTATAAAATAAAAAATTACTAACAAAAACATTCCCAGGATAAATATTTATGAGCTATCTGCCGTTTCTATTTTTTCTATTTTATGGGTAGAGGGACTACTGCTGGGACCCCAATGATTCCAAGATTGGAGATGCACCCAACGCCTTCTGTATCTCTCAAAATGATATTGAGGAGTGATAACTCAAATATGGCCACTTCTCCCCTGGTAAACAGCACTGGACTCCCCAATTCTCTGGATCATTGGGGGAACTTGGTAGTCAGATCATGCAAATCTTGTATATCCAGGTCCTTAAAGGGGTATTCCAGGCCAAAACTTTTTTTTATAGATCAACTGGCTCCGGAAAGTTAAACAGATTTGTAAATTACTTCTATTAAAAAATCTTAATCCTTCCAATAGTTATTAGCTTCTGAAGTTTAGTTGTTGTTTTCTGTCTAACTGCTCTCTGAAGACTCACGTCCCGGGAGCTGTGCAGTTCCTATGGGGATATTCTCCCATCATGCACAGCTCCCGGGACGTGACATCATTATTGAGCAGTTAGACAGAAAACTTCAGAAGCTAATAACTATTGGAAGGATTAAGATTTTTTAATAGAAGTAATTTACAAATCTGTTTAACTTTCCGGAGCCAGTTGATATATATAAAAAAAGGTTTTGCCTGGAATACCCCTTTAAAGGGGTATTCCGGGCAAAAACCTTTTATCCCCTATCCAAAGGATAGGGGATAAGATGTCTGATCGCGGGGGGCCCGCTGCTGAGATCTCCCGTGATCTCGCTGCAGCACCCGCATTGTATGAGGGTGCTGAATCGCTAGTTTCGGAAACCTCCGAAATGTCACGCCACGCCCCCTCCATTCATGTCTATGGGAGGGGGAGTGACAGCCATCACGCCCCCTCCCATAGACATAAATGGAGGGGGCATGGTGTGACGTCACGTCCCCTCCCGGAAACCCGGTGGTTTCCGAAACTGGAGATTCAGCACCCGCATAGAATGTGGGTGCTGCAGGGAGATCGCGGGGGGTCTCAGCAGCGGGCCCCCCGCAATCAGACATCTTATCCCCTATCCTTGTAAAGGAGGACAAATGGGCTGTTTTTAAGTATGTTACATCCCCATAGAGTTCTTCTCCCCTATGGATTTGATTGCTTTATGTTTTCTTCTCTGAACTGTGACCCTGCAGACATTTTTCCCACAATCCCCCTATCTTACATACACAGTAGAGACTAACTCAGACCAGGAGACAGAAGTTGAGCTGAGCATGTGCGACAACCTAAGTGGGTCATAAGGCAGCAGGTTATTAAAACAAAGAAGGCACTTGGGGGATAAGGAAGTATCTCTCTTTTATACAATGCACCAGTTTGCATTTATTTAGCTTAATGAGACAACCCCTTCAGATGAAGTCTACTACTGAAGACGTAACCACCAAAAATGTATGACCTTAAATTTTTGTTCTTTGTATTTACATTTAATTTATAAAATAAATAAATAATACATTTTAATAACCTCCTAGTGATACCACTGGTCTCAGATACACAAGTCAATCATGTACGAGTGTAATAAATTCCCATAATGGGGTTCTTTGCTATTTTCAACAATACATTGAGGACTGCAATAGAAATCTCACTTTCTTTGGCTTTATTAAATACAACAAATAACATTTCAAATAAGTTAAATGTCTGACTTGTGGCTTTGTATATAGCATGTAATTTTTTGTAGTTTTTTTCTTGTTTTTTTTCTTTTTTTTTTCTTTTGACCAGATTCGAGTCTGGTTGTATCCCAGCTAGATCACTGTAAATGTTTTATGAGCAGAGAGGCCAAAAAAATACAAGAAAATAAGAAAAAAATACACTGAGATTGTCTCTGTAAATGCAATTGTAATTTATTTTTCTAATGTACATTTTTTTTTATTCTTTTGTTTTTGTACTTTTTCTGGTTTGATGTCCCATATTTTTTGTACACTGACCAAGAGAAAAATAAAAAAATAATTAAAAACCTCAAGCATCACTTCAACACTATGCTATTCTGTGGGGCTGAGACAACCTTTTGGTTTAGAGGTATACAAATAAGCCCCCCAAGGTCCAGATGTGAATATCTGAGCCTGGGTCCTTATAGATTTTTTAGCTTAAGGTTTTAATATCATGGGAATATATTAATGGACTGGAAAAAAACAACAAAGTAGACATACCCATGGAACAGCCATGTTGTTGGTTTACACTATAGAGTTTCTGGTCCACCATTAATTTGTTACCAAGGTGGTGAATTACTTATGGGTATACACATCCACCTGTCAAACACCACCCTGAATGGTGGGAAAAGGTGTGTGTGCGTGCGTTTGTGTGTGTGTGTGTGTGGGACCCACAATTATACCTACTAGGAGTATGGACCTGTGGCTGTAATGTTCTGCCCTGACATAGAAGAACTCTATAAAGGGGTTTAAACAGTTTAGATTTATTGATGACATTCTCAGGAGAGGTTACCAATATCAGTTGGGTGCCTGTGTTGGCAACAATATTAGCCCAGAAAAACTTTTTAGAGTAGGGTTACACGGAACAGATCCACATCGTATTTTACGCTGTGGATCAGCCGATGACGGACACTAGAGTGTGCTCCAGCTGTGCCTGTTCGTAGTGTGTAGTGGCAATCCGCCGCTACGAGCAGACTATGTGTACTGGCACACATTGCGGCTGCTCTCAGCCTAGGTCAGGGAGCAGGGGGAGCGTCCGTGATGTCTGTGAGAGCACTGCATATGCAGCATAACCAAAAGTTATCTATTTCCACAGGATAAGGGATAACAAACTAATTGGTTGGGGTTCAACTTTGGATTCAACTACTGATCAGCTTTTTATCCCCTAGGGGGCAGCTTTTGGAAATGGTCTATGCATGGTTGATTCTGTCAATCCTAAAGAGTTTACAAAACTCCTCCTTCCCACAGTAATATGGCTAAGATGAAAAGGAGGATTCAGAACCTCCATTCTAGTGATGATGGAAACTCCAGAGGTGGAGCCACCAGCAATCATATATTTATCAGCTATTTTGTAGGTAGGTAAAATTGATGTTTGGTGGCAAAGCTCCTTCATTTGGGCACTTGATAACCCAGCACTTGTAATAGATAAACCAGGAAGTTCTGTTCTAAATAAGTTAAGAGAAAAGAAAGACAACATACATTAAAATGGTAAAACAAAAATAGAGAAAAAGAAACACAGCCACACATCCACAATTTGTATTTTGATCTACTTGCTTCTCAGCATAATTTCAAAAACTAACAGGTTGTTAGCATAAATTTTTATCAAAAAGTACAAGCCCACACGCCACGTCAAGGCCACCTATTCAGAGTGGGTCCCTAGCCCAACATTGGCGTAGCGCCGGACGGCGGCCACTGCAACAGCAACACCATGCCCACAGGGGGAGCGACAGTGGCCAGGCAGCCTCACTGCTGCCCAACCAAGCCCCCGGCTCAGGGCCACACCACCTCACAGACAAAGCACCACAGTAACAATGACCGCCACAGAGCACCACACCAGTGTGAACACCTACCAAGTGCTCCCTGCCAGAGGGCTGGGAGAATGATAGGAGGAATCCCTTATGCAGTCTCCTGGTATTTAATAACACCTGGGTCGAATGGATGGAGTGGAGCGCTGGCTATGAAAGAGGGGATAGACTACAAATGTAAAACAAAAATAGAGAAAAAGAAACACAGTCGCACATCCACAATTTATATTTGGATCTACTTGCTTCTCAGTATAAATTCAAAAACTAACAGGTTGTTAGCATACATTTTGATCAAAAAGTACAAGCCCACTCGCCACGTCAAGGCCACCTATTAAAATGGGTCCTCAACTAGATTTGTCTGATTTAGGACCCATTTTATTGTCTGTATTATACAAAAACACACAAAAGAGCTCTCCGTAGTGCAATGAAAAGACGGTAAGGTTCCGCAATGTAGTTATTGGAAGCACTTACCTAGATGGTTGTGCTGTCAGGCAGGCACAACACTGGTGAGAGTATACAATATATTTCCAAAATGCAGCCAATCCCATCCACCAGGGAACTGGTGTCCGACAATACACAAATAAATCTCCAAACCAGTCAGGGACTCGTCCGGTGCAAATCAGGAGATAGCGGTACCGCTAGTGAAGCAGTATAGGACCCAGTGTAGTACGGTCAATATCAATTTATTAAGAACAACGCGTTTCAACGCCAGAGCAGGCGTCTTCCTCAGGTTCATATGCACAATGAAGAAATTACAAAAATATATAGAACAACCACCGTATCACAGTGTTAAAACATGGATTTATAAGTTAAAATGTTTACGGTTTGAATGAAACCATTGAAAATACGGTATAGGCAATATATTCATATATCTATACAAATTTTTTTTATATGCTGCTATTGGTATATATATGTATATATATATATATATATATATATATATATATATATATATATATGTATATGTGATACTCTGGTTTTTATGTCTTTATGATATGTCCGTTTTAATGTACTTACTTGTGTTTTGTAACCTCCACTGACTTCCGTCTCGCCCTCTGACATGTGGATCACTTCCGCCCTTCCTTTGGAGTCTGCGGTTTCATGGCGTGACGTAAGTCAACTACTTTATTGCTTTAACACTGTGATACGGTGGTTGTTCTATATATTTTTGTAATTTCTTCATTGTGCATATGAACCTGAGGAAGACGCCTGCTCTGGTGTAGAAACGCGTTGTTCTTAATAAATTGATATTGACCGTACTACACTGGGTCCTATACTGCTTCACCAGCGGTACTGCTATCTCCTGATTTGCGCCGGACGAGTCCCTGAGTGGTTTGGAGGTTTCTTTGTGTATTGTCTGTATTATGGCGATAATGCCAGGATCTCCGTAGTTCTACTAAACAAATGGTTCAGAAGAATTGCAGAAGATCTGGGTACTGTGGCTATTATATGGAGGAATAAATGTAGCAGCAATTATGTTTTATGGACATATTGGCCATGAGTGTCGGGTTTTTACTAGTGGGAAAAGTTGTTTCAGACTTGCAGGATTCCTTTCTATTTACTATTGGGAAAAGTCGGGAAAATGTTCTGACCAGCTTTTTCTAGGTGGAAATTTCCATCCATTTATCCACAGAATTTTCTGTAAATTTAATAGTAAATAGGTCAGGCAGTGAAACTACGCCCCTTTTTGGGCCGACCACACCCCGTTGTGACAGACCATGCTCCTTCTCGGCTTTTCACAGTGCAATGTCGTGTCTGTCGGATTTTCCTGGTGCACACTGCCGCACACTGGCGCAGACTGGTTGCAGACACTCTGCGCCAAAATAACCCGACAAAAACTGGTCGGTTTCAGCTTAGTAACTGGGGCCCATTATGTAGGAGCTTCGGCATGTGTAGAAGATAGTTTTGTAAATATTGTTATTTTTCCACATTTTACAGATTGCTCTGTATTGCCAAGGCTAAGATAACGAGTTACTGCTATATTATATGGCACTAAAAACCCATGGTATATATTACTGATCCTTATACAACTGCAGTGTATAACAGGCCACCAAGGAGTAGATCCTGTGGAATGCCATAGGGTATAGGATATTAATATACCACTGGCCATAGGGAATGGATATACAGTATAGAAAATAGGCACATATGGGAGGATATTGCCACTATACAATAACATCAACACAAGGGATATTGGTTATGTATAAACCATCTGCTCTATATATAACATACTCATCGAATGGTTGTGCAGGAAATTGGTTAGGTAGACATCTTGCAGATATTATGACAGTAAAAAACATAGGGTTCTTTGATGTGTATAAACACGCTCAGAAAAATGATGCTAGAGCCCATAACATTTTGTCATATTTAAAGTGGTGCACTGAGGCTAATAATAATAAAACAAATAAGGGATCCTCACACTGATACAGGTCCTGGTCCTGCACATTGGAGAATACAATGGGGTTTAATTACTAAGAGTGCAGTGTAGGCTTCTTTGTGGGTTTTGATTTCCGAAAGGAATTTTCCCACGGTATTTACTAATGTTTCCCTCCATTTTGCTTTTTTTTTTTTTTTACACATGCTCTGATCTGGAGGGTTTTCCCTCAGCTCAAATCCACCACATTTTCTGTGGAAACCATAGAAAATATGTTGGGATTTTTCAAAACGGTCGGGCCACGCCCCCTTGTCGGGACCACGCCCACTTTAGCCCGTGGCCATGCCCCCTTTCGGGGGTTTTCTTATAAAATGGAGGGTTTTTGTTTTTTTGGTCGCAAATTGTGGCGACACAATTTGGGCGCAAAACCCGACAAAAAAGAGTCAGGATCACGTTAGTAAATAAACCCCAATGTGGTAATGCTGGAAGCATCAGGTATAGTTTACCACAGTCTGGTCTGGTGTCTGTTTTTTTTTTTTTAAATAACCAAAACAGAGGGAATTCAGAATTCAAGGTGTAAACTTATTACTGATTAAAATGTAACCTTCCAATAATGAAAATGCAGAGAAATAAGATGTAGCTGGTTTAAATAAAGTGATTTATTAAATAAATATCAATAATATACACTTAGTCTGGTATCTGTGCAGGGCCCTTGCTACAGATCCAGTAAAATTAGTTAAAAAAGAACATTAAAACATGGTATCAATGCCAGTATTTGTAATAATCATTATAGCTGTCACGCCCCCTCCCGTAGGCTTGCATTGAGGGGCAGAGCGTGATGTCACACTGGGGTGGAGGCGTGACGTCACACGGGGGAGGAGGCATGATGTCAGACGGGGGCAGAGGCGTGACGTCACACGCCGTCGGCCCTGTGGTCGTCGGTAATCAGACCCGGAGCGAACACGCTCCGGGGACTGATTATAAACGGGGTGCCACGTGCAAGATCCCGGGGGACCCCAGCGGCGGGACTCCCGCGATCAGGCATCTTATCCCCTATCCTTTGTATAGGGGATAAGATGTCTAAGCACCGGAGAACCCCTTTAAAGTATTTTGGCATTCAGATTGTAAAGAGAGACTGGAGAGAAGGGCAATTGTATAGCAAAAACGTCAAGAGCAGAATTGAAGAAGATCTACGAATTTGAGACAATAAATCCCAAAGGCCTCAATTCAGAGTTGGAGATCTTTGGATTCCTATAGGGCCCCTGATGGGCTCTGACCCGTTCCCTGTCCAATGCCCGGCTGCTTACCCAGCGCTTGGACACAGTCCGGGCCCTAGCCCACAGGGAAGATCTTCCAGCAAGTCCAACAGAAGTAATAGAATAAGCAATCATAGACCATTTCATTTTTCAATAACCAAAACAGAGGGAATTCAGACCTCAAGGTGTAAACTTATTACTGATTAAAATGTAACCTTCCAATTATGGAAATGCAGAGAAATAAGATGTAGCTGGTTTAAATAAAAATAAGTGATTTATTAAATAAATATCAATAATATACACTTCGTCTGGTATCTGTGCAGGGCCCTTGCTACACATCCAGTAAAATTAGTTTAAAAAAAACATTAAAACATGGTATCAATGCCAGTATTTGTAATAATCATTATAGCTGTCACGCCCCCTCCCGTAGGCTTGCATTGAGGGGCAGAGCGTGATGTCACACAGGGGCGGAGGCGTGACGTCACACGGGGGCGGAGGCATGATGTCAGACGGGGGCAGAGGCGTGACGTCACACGCCGTCGGCCCTGTGGTCGTCGGTAATCAGACCCGGAGCGAACACGCTCCGGGGACTGATTATAAACGGGGTGCCACGTGCAAGATCCCGGGGGACCCCAGCGGCGGGACTCCCGCGATCAGGCATCTTATCCCCTATCCTTTGTATAGGGGATAAGATGTCTAAGCACCGGAGAACCCCTTTAAAGTATTTTGGCATTCAGATTGTAAAGAGAGACTGGAGAGAAGGGCAATTGTATAGCAAAAACGTCAAGAGCAGAATTGAAGAAGATCTACGAATTTGAGACAATAAATCCTAAAGGCCTCAATTCAGAGTTGGAGATCTTTGGATTCCTATAGGGCCCCTGATGGGCTCTGACCCGTTCCCTGTCCAATGCCCGGCTGCTTACCCAGCGCTTGGACACAGTCCGGGCCCTAGCCCACAGGGAAGATCTTCCAGCAAGTCCAACAGAAGTAATAGAATAAGCAATCATAGACCATTTCATTTTTCATTTTTGAGATTTACATTTTCACATTTTTTCCCATTTATTTGTCAATTACGCAATGATCCTTTTTTTTTTTTATAACTTTTATTTATATGTTTTTTTTTCTTGCATTTACTAGCATTAGTATTCCACTCCTATTCACATATAGTTTATTCTAGAGACTTATAAGCTTTGGCTGGTTGATACCCATACGCTATTATTTGTAATGCAGTCTGTTACTTTAGTCTATGATACTTCCATTGTCATGTTTAGCATTGCAACAGTTTATTCAGTATAATCACTGCCATTATGTATATTTTGCAATCCCGAATCCCTTCTAACAGGACTCTTGCCACATTTTGCAACCACCTTGAACTGGTTACCAATTAGCAAGGAACATTATAAAAGCCCACCATGCCAAGGACATGTATATTAAGCCATTGAGAAAGGGGGACCCCCCCCCCATATTATTGATATTTCAAGGTGCTGGTCTATATGTTAGTAGAAGAGGAGGGATCTATCTGGTTAATGGCGCAGGACACTGAAGGACAGAGAGAGGCTGGGCATTTGGCAGGCAATGGAAGCAGTCGGCAGCTCAGTATGTTCTTCCCATATCTGTGTGGGTTTCTCTGGGTAATCCTGTTCCTCCCACACCCCAAAAACATACTGGTGATTTCCTTTGTATGAATATGGCCTATCTGTATTGTGAGGTAATCATGATGTGAATGAAGACAATCTCTGTACAGTGCTGTGAAATATGTTGGTGCTATATGAGCATCATGAAATAAATATGTATAATGCACAGGTAATATACAAGAGAGGATATAGGCATATCCATGTGCTTCTGACTACAAGCTGAAATAACCAATTGGACATTTTACTGCATTCTGGACCTTCTTTGCTGTTCATGTGGCTCTCTTGTTATCATCCCATGCACATAGTTACAGGAACTAGTGGCGTAGCATGGGTGGGGCCACAGGGGCATAAAATCTGACAAGTACTGTGTGCCACCCCTATCTCAGCTTAGCAAATGTGAAGTGAGCAATGATGCATACAGTGTAAGCATCGCCACTCAGTACTGTCCAGGAGCAGGGAGTCCACTGAGTTCCGTGCTTCTCTATGCACATTTTGTGACACACTATTGGTGTAACATGCCATGAAATGTACTACAGGAGCAGGGACTTCTCTCTATTGCCGGGTTCCCTGCTCCTGTAGTACATTTCATGGCACGCTACACCAATAGTGTGTCACAAAATGTGCATAGAGAAGCACGGAACCCAGTCTATCAGTGGACTCCCTGCTCCTACCCAGTACTGAGCAGTGAAGCATACACTGTCTGCATTGCTGCTCATTTCAGACTCACCGGGCCAGGTTAGGGGGCACCATACTTACTTTACCACCAGCGCTGGCACCTCATGCTACACCAGTGACTGGAGCCAAGGTTTATTCTGCCAGATTTATATGCACACTTCTTCGGCAGCTATGCCCTACTAGATGGCATCCCTTCCCCAATATCGCGCCACACCCCTACCCTTCAATTCCCTGGTTGAACTTGATGGACATATGTCTTTTTTCGACCGTACTAACTATGTAACTATGTACAGGGATTGCAGTACGGGTTCGGTGCTCTCGGCTCTGCTGTGTTCACGAGACCTATATTACACAGATCCATTGAGTATCTCACTGAAGACATAATGTCAAATAAAACACAGTTGAATTAATTAATACTTAAATGAGAAATTGCCACTAATGATCGCAGTTATTTTTAAACAAATTGCGACGCGGTGACTTTTCCCTCTCCGCCGCATTGATAGAGGATAAATGGAGGAACGCAGTTTGTTAAATGAATTCATTCTTTTTAAAACAAGACAATTGTTTTACAATGATAGACAATTAATATGTGGGGGTGAGAAGGGAACATCCTGATGGATTCGTTCTTCCAGGCATTGCAGTTACAGTTTGCACCCAGACTTATCATATTACGGCTAACTAGTTAGTTTAAACAGCAGCTTCTAATTCTGTGATGTGGGGATTAATTAACTTTATTTCCTTTTTAAATTAAGTTTTATGCTGATGAACAATGCAATTTCTTTAAAATGACTTAACAATCCTATTTTTTCTTTTGTAATTTCACAATTAATAGTTTACCGTTATGTAATTTACGGCAGCATTATCTGTGTCAACACTAAAATCACTGAAGCTTATATCGGAATATATTTACAGTTGATTACATAGAAAACCTCAACTCCAACATATATTTCAATGTCACAATGCAGAACAAAAGGAAAACAGTGTTCGGAGCAGAGTATGAACATGGAGGGATACGAGGAGTGCGCCAAAACTGAATGTTCACGAGGCCACCTAGTTCTACACCTAGGACCCGGCTATAACTTGGTATTTGTTTGCTATTTATGTGATTTTTGCTGTGCAGGTTGCTTTGTTTTAAATATTTTAATATTGTTGTCATTTAGGTATATTGTTAAAAAATACTATGCTTTTTTACACTCTTGTTAATTTTTAGGTAACAATAATGTGTTACCCTAAGGTAGACTTGATTTGACCTCATCATCTATCTTTAATTTTGATACATTATATGTAACGGGGTCAAGACTGGCATTACTAAAATTATTGGTGGGGGGTTTTCTTAATTTAAAGGGAATGTCTAATCTAGATTTTCTTTTATTGATTAAAACCATATAGTAAGACATGTTCTTTTTTTCTAATCTTATCCTATCTTGTGATTTAAAATGTATTTTATTTTATTTGTATACATTATTTTGGAGGCAGCCATCTTGCCTGAGCTGTTTTTAACATCATTTATAGATATCCTGTACAGCAAGCCCCATGGACCATAGACAACAATAGATAGGAGCTGTCCTATTCAGATGAATGGAAAACATCACTAGGCATGTTCTGTGACCTTTGAAAAGGTCAATCCACAGGGAGGGGGAGGTTGAGCTCGGAGCTTTATCTGTTCTCTTCTCTGTCTACTGGTGTCATTATACACTGCAATGCTGTACAGTAATCTCCTCCTTATCATCAAACATAGAGCAGGCAGTCTTGAGTTTAGCTTTAGTGGTAAAAATTTAAATTGCATTATTAAAGGGGTACTCCGCTCACAGACATATTATCCCCTACTCAAAGGATAGGGCTAAGATATCTGATAGCGGGGGGCCCGCCCCTTGAAGCACCCACATTCTAAACAGTATGTTGCACGGAGATCACGGTAAAGGGGGAATAATATGTATGTGGGTGGAGTACCCCTTTAATTTGTATTTTTTTACAAAATAAGTCAGCCCTGTTCCACATACTGGCCCATATTGTCCACTTCGAATACAGTATAAACTTAAATATAGACGCAAAAGTTTTTATATTGACAGGTACCCTTTAACAGGTAAGTGATGGTTATTTTTAAATTGTAGCCCATTTCCCGCTGTTGGGTTGAAAAATCTTTCAAAGTAAGCATTTTCCAGATTTCCTGTTAAGGGATGTCTTAGAGAAGGCTCTCTTTGGATGTCTTAAAGAAGGCCCTCTATGGGTGTCTTAGAGAAGGCCCTCTATGGATGTCTTAAAGAAGGCCCTCTATGGATGTCTTAAAGAAGGCCCTCTATGGATGTCTTAGAGAAGGCCGTCTATGGATGTCTTAAAGAAGACCCTCTATGGATGTCTTAGAGAAGGCCCTCTATGGATGTCTTAGAGAATGCCCTCTATGGATGTCTTAAAGAAGGCCCTCTATGGATGTCTTAAATAAGACCCTCTATGGATGTCTTAGAGAATGCCCTCTATGGATGTCTTAAAGAAGATCCTCTATGGATGTCCTAAAGAAGGCCCTCTATGGATGTCTTAGAGAAGGCCCTCTATGGATGTCTTAGAGAAGGCTCTCTTTGGATGTCTTAAAGAAGGCCCTCTATGGATGTCTTAGAGAAGGCCCTCTATGGATGTCTTAGAGAAGGCCCTCTATGGATGTCTTAAATAAGACCCTCTATAGATGTCTTAAAGAAGGCCCTCTATGGATGTCTTAAAGAAGGCCCTCTATGGATGTCTTAGAGAAGGCCGTCTATGGATGTCTTAGAGAAGGCCCTCTATGGATGTATTACAGAAGGCTCTCTATGGATGTCTTACAGAAGGCCCTCTATGGATGTCTTAGAGAAGGCCCTCTATGGATGTCTTACAGAAGGCCCTCTATGGATGTCTTACAGAAGGCCCTCTATGGATGTCTTAGAGAAGGTCCTCTATGGATGTCTTACAGAAGGCTCTCTATGGATGTCTTACAGAAGGCCCTCTATGGATGTCTTACAGAAGGCTCTCTATGGATGTCTTAGAGAAGGCCCCCTATGGATGTCTTAAAGGGGTACTCCGGTGGAAAACTTTTTTTTTTTAAATCCACTGATGCCAGAAAGTTAAAACAGATTTGTAAATTACTTCTATTAAAAATATTAATCCTTCCAGTACTTATTAGCATCTGTATACTACAGAGGAAGTTTTTTTCTTTTTGGATTTCTTTTTTGTCACAACCACATGCTCTTCCATGTCAGGAACTGTCCAGAGCAGGAGAAAATCCCTATAGCAAACATATGCTGCTCTGGATAGTTCCTAAAATGGACAGAGGTGTCAGCAGAGAGCACTATGGTCGAGACAGAAAAGAAATCCAAAATCTAAAAAGAAAAGAATTTCCTCTGTAGTGTACAGCAGCTAATAAGTACTGGAAGGATTAGGAATTTTTAATAGAAGTAAATTACAAATATGTTGAACTTTCTGGCACCAGTTGATTTAAAGAGAAAAACCACCGAAGTACCCCTTTAAAGAAGACCCTCTATGGATGTCTTAGAGAACGCCCTCTATGGATGTCTTAGAAAACGCCCTCTATGGATGTCTTAGAGAAGGCAATCTCTATGATCTAGACTTAAAAGCCCATGCATAGAGCCCCTCTCGCTATGTTACACCCATGGTGTAGGGCCTGGTGGTCCATTCACTTTCTTAAAGGAGATACATCTCCTGGTATAAGAATTGATCATTGGAATTAGAGCTGCATTGTCTCAATCCAGGCTTATTTTTAATGGGTCATTAGGGACAGATGATGCTATTCAGGCTACACTGAAGTAACATGGCTTTTTAAGTATTGGTAAATTTAGTAATTTTTTAATGTGCATTAACCCTTGTTTGATGCCAAGTCTGCTGACTTATTGTATTTTGACATCATAATCTTATGATCACAATTTTTAGCATGTTAGAAGACTTTCAGTTGTCAACCTCGATTGCCGCAAGGGCAAGAAGGAAATAGTATGGTGAGGTATGCAGCACCATAGGAAAACAGCAACAGTCATCATAATGATTGGGGGAGCACATCACTATTAGATTTTTTTTTTTTGCTTATACAGTGCATCATATGTTATTATTAGAGAATAATGTAGAGTTTCTTGTGTATACCTTGTGCTAACCTTTTTTTAGATGATATTGCAGGCATGAGTTCCCAGCCATACTGATTGCAATTCAGTCACTAAAATGATATTTTAGTGCTGCCTACATTTCCCATAATTGCTCCGGCCAGCAACCAGGAGCCTAAACTTTATATATTTTTTTTCAAAGTGTTTTTTTTTAGAGAAATATTTCTATGAGGTGAACAATATTTGACCTAAAATCATGACTGAGGTGTTTTATAAAGATCTGAAGTCTTCAGGCTAACTAAATAAACAGCTCTTACTAGAAAATAATATAAAAAGACAAGGTCTGGAGAGCACCAGACCTGTGTCTTGCCTCCTACTGACACTAGCTAAAACTGATTACCTCACTTCCAGTGGGCGGGTATATTCTGGCAGGGAGGAGATTACTTTTTCTTCCTAGTGTCAGCGCCTCCTAGTGGCAAGAGCATATACCATCAGTATAGGTGTCCCCCAAAGAAGAGCAACAGAGAAATCATGACTGAGGTTTTTTATAAAGATCTGAAGTCTTCAGGCTATGTTTACATGTTATATGTGTTTTTACTGCATTTTTATAGCATTTTTACAGGAATTTGTCCAGAAAGGCCGATAAACTCTCTTTTTTCTTTTCCCTTTTAATGGGCGTTATCTGGACAGGGCACAACGGGCAAAAACGGGCCACGATGGATACCATTATAGTGAAATGTTTTGCAGCGGGAGTAGCAGGAGAAAAAGATGGTGCTTGCAGTATGTTTTCTACCAATATTCTCCCCGAGTTCCCTGACGGCCGTCACACTACCGTGTGACAACGGTAGTGTGAAAGTAGCCTTAGTCAGGTGACCAAGTAACACAGTAACTGAAATAAACCATATGGAGGAAACTCTGGAATGAAATAAATGTAACAGTCAAAATAGTAATGGTGAGGGTGCATGATGTGGCCCCCAACAGGGGCCATTGTTATCTGATATTCAATATACACTTTACCAGGCTGATTGGTGTACATATAATCGTTTCATCAGTTAGATCGGTGTAGATACATGGTATGGGTGGACATAGCATGGATATATTGTAATACCATGCCCTTACTTCATAATGTTAAAAAAGGAATTAAGTATTTTTACAGATCTTGTGCAATTAATTGAAACCACACATATCATGACAAAATAACACATAAAGGGGAAAAAAGTTATATATATATATATATATATATATATATATATATATATATATACACTTCAGTCTAATTTTGCATATTTTTTATAAAAAGCTCCCTGCACACATGGAGACAACATTAATTCCGTAACCTGGAAAATATGTTTTTTAAATGAAAGCAAAATGCTGCGGTTACAGCTAAATGCTCAAAATGGAACATTAATCAAAATTCAATAACTTGGTGCAAAAAAAGACAACAAATGTTACATTGTTAATGAACTAATTTTTTTTTGACAGTAAACATAAAATAATAAACATATTTGTGGCTTCTTTCACCCATAATGCCTCTTAGAAATACATTTTTTGCCTCCCCCTGTCCCCCATACTGTACCTCCATTATTATTGTTCTATAACAAGCATTGTGTGGGTGTGTAAAACATTTTTTTTAACCTAGGTTTAGAAATGTTTAAAGGGGAACTCCAGTGGAAAAAAGTAGAAAACAAATGTTTTCAAATCAACTGGTGCCAGAAAGTTAAACAGATTTGTAAATTACTTCTATTAAAAAAATCTGGAGCCTTCAGTAAATTTGTAAAAAAAAAACGCAAGAAAAAACGCCTGAAAAAACGACAGTGCAATTTCCTGCGTCTGGCATTTTTTCATTTGTGTGGAAATTGCATTTTTTGGCCCCTTTGGCATTTTTTTTTGGTACCTAAAATTTGTTGGGTAACAAAAATAAAATAAAAAAGGATGCAGTAGTGATGGGAAAAAAATGTATTTAACTTTATATTTTTTATAACGAAATTTTGATAAATTTTTAATAAAGTGTGTGTGTTTCACTTTTTTTCCTCTTTTATTTTACATTTTTATGTAGTACTACTACTCCCAGCATGGAACACACTGTTCCATGATGGGAGTAGTAGTACCTGTACTAATAGCCATATCGACCGATCATCCATAATATAGCAGAGATGCGGAGCGGCTCTATACAGCGGTCACATCTCTGCACTATACTTCGGCCAGTGATGTGAATAGAACATCACTCATTCATGTTTTCCGCCCAGAGTGGTGATTGGCCGGATGGTTTCAGCCAATCACAGCTCTCAAAGGGAAATATGAATGAGTGATGTTCTATTCACCTCATTGGCCGGAGTATAGTTCCGAGATGTGAGCGCTGTACTGTATAGAGCCGTTCCATCTCTGCTATAGAAAGGAACGATCACAGCAGATGTCAGGAGTGACACCCGCTGTGATCTGTCTATTAATGCAGGTACTACTACTCCCATCATGGAGCTCGCTCTGTTCAGGAGTGACACCCGCTGTGATCCTCCTGTATAATGTATAGTTGTGATTGGCTGTAACCATCTGGCCAATCACAGCTCTCTGTGGGAAATATGAATGTGTATATATACATCAGTGCAGGGGACCATAGAAGAGCAGCCGGCCACATCTATAATTTATACAGGAGGATTGCAAGGAACCCAGGGTGATCTGTCAATTAGTACAGGTACTACTACTCCCATCAATGAACAGTGCGTGTTCCATGCTGGGAGTAGTAGTACCACCCAAAAAATAAAGAATAAAAAGTAAAAAACACACACACACTACATTTTTATTATTGTCGGCTATATTTTTAGTGCCCTGCCCGCCCACATAAATTGATCCCTGTTTAAAAATGTATAAAAATGTTGTTATAAAAAAGAAAAATTTTCGTTAAATACAATTTTTCCATAACTACTGTATCTTTTTAATTTTTTTTAATGGTACACTACGAAATTTTATTAAAAAAGGTATCTTCGTCACTTTTTTGGATCGCTAAAGTCCAAAAGAGAATATAAACCGCCTGTAAAAACGCCACATGGCGTTTTTCTTGGCATTTTTTTTACTCCCATAGACTTCTATGCGAGAAAAACGCCACAATTTCAGGGAAAAAAACGCCAGTGGCTCAACATGCTGCAAAAAAAGAGTGAAAAAACACCAAAAGGATTTAAAAAAACCCACCAAACTGAAAAACGCAAAGTGGAAAAAGAATTTAGCAATTTCTCAATGATTTACAGCTAACATCTGCCCCCCCCCCCCCCCCCAAAAAAAAAAAACAAAAAAAAAAAAACTTATTGAAACTTCCAGTACTTATCTGCTTTGTATGCTATAGATATATTTGTGTAGTTCTTTCCAGTCTGACCACAGTGCTCTAAGCTGACACCTCTGTCCATGTCAGGAACTGTCCAGAGTATGAGCAAATCCCCATAGCAAACCTCTCCTGCTCTGGACAGTTCCTGACATGAGCAGAGGTGTCAGCTTAGAGCACTGTGGTCAGACTGGAAAGAACTACACAACTTCCTCTGTAGTATACACAGCTGATAAGTACTGGAAGGGTTGTTATTTTTAAATAGAAGTAATTTACAAATCTTTTTAACTTTCTGGAACCAGTTGATTTGAAAATAAATTTTCCACCGAGTACCCCTTTAAGTTCTTCACCAAGGAGTGGCTTCACTTTACTTTTTTATTCTGGCCGAAGATGGCTTTAGTTAATACGGCGTAAATAGGCCACGACTGTTATGCTTTTTTTGTGTGTGTGGTTGAATATAGTTTAGAATAGTGTATAAATAGTTAGTGTTTAGGAGAAAATAGTAGTATTAATGCGGGACTGTCTTGGTGGTGACTGTAAAAGTTCAGCTTACGTTTAGTGTATAATATTTTTGTTAGTTTCTTTTTTATTTGTTAATAGTAATTATTTAACATTTCTGTAAAATATCGATGTGATTTTCTGA
The DNA here is from genome assembly GCF_029499605.1 of Hyla sarda. Classification (NCBI taxonomy): domain Eukaryota; kingdom Metazoa; phylum Chordata; class Amphibia; order Anura; family Hylidae; genus Hyla; species Hyla sarda. The sequence continues at coordinate 29,093,469 of NC_079196.1, read as the reverse complement.
TATGTTCTAGTTGTGGGGAGATATGCCTCATTTGTTAGTTTTTATATTTTTCTGATAAAAAAAAGTTGGAGTATAGGAGGATGTGGTCAATGGGTGTGTCTGTGTTTGCTCCTGATACTTCTAGGGGGAGAGGGACTGAGTGCTTCCCCGGAAAGGTGGCAGGTTTCCAATTCTTAGTCAAGGCCGGCAGGTGGTGAGGAGAGAAAGCAGCTCTCTGGCTGTAGGGGTAAGGGGGTCTGGCAGGGTCTGTAGCTATAGAGATCCTGCCCCTCTGTCAACAGTTGGAAGTCGCATGGCTACGAGTTAGGAAGAAAAGCCTGCAAGCAAGATTGGTGTAAAGAAAGGCCCAGCAGCATGGAAGGGTTGCTACAGGAGCCAGGTTGACAAGAAGTAAGGCCGAGAGGGCCCAAGGAGCAGGTGCCAACTTATAGCTTCAGGATTGCGGCCAAGTTTGTAAAGTACAAACACCTGGGAAAGCAACTGAGAGCAAAAAGATGGGTTGAGGTTTGTGAGATACCCGGCAAACATGACTTCCAAAAGGAGGAGGCCAGAGTACTCAGCAGGGGTAAGGTCCTTGAAGTGTCCCCGATATGTAGGAGGAGGGAGGCAACAGTGATGGCCCCCTTTTTTTAAGGCCACTAATGCCAGTACTGCCCTAATGGCAGCAATGTTCATATTACCAACTACATGTCTCTAAGGCTTTGGGCTGGTACGTCAATCAATCATTCATTAGCATAGAAGTAAGCTATTCCAAAATGTTTTCAACATTGTTATGCTAAATGTCTTTTATATATTCCTTGTTGGCCTCCTGGAAGGCCAAGGTTGGAAGATAATAAATCCTATAAAAGCTACAGTACTATAAATTACAATAAAGCTGTGAGGATCAAGAATAGCTGAAACTTTTTGGCAATGAAAATATAAGTTTGTCAAAATGTATTCATACAAGCTAGTGGTGCAGCCATGACAATATGAATCTAACTGTAACATGTAAGAACCAGGAAAAAAAACATTTGACAGGGAAAACATTCTTTAAAGGGTTTATAAAAAGATTAAAAAAAAAAATACATATGCTGCTTGGACCAGGTGGAATAAAAAAAATAGCATTTTTACCGGGCCCTGCTCCCCTGCAGTTCCTGCTTGCCTCCATCCAGGCCCTCAGTCCTCTCTCTTTTTCCTACTTCTGAGATGAGCTCTTGGAACAGGACCTTTCCACTTAGCCAATCATTGGCCACCGCAGTGTCCTTTCTTGCCCAGTGATTTAAAAATGAAGGAATAAGTGCTCCATAGAGTAATATTGTTTAAACCCTGATGGTGAGAAAATGATGTAAATTAGCTGCTCACCCTGGGTGGTTGTGTAGCCACATACACAACAATTGTAATCGCAAGCAAAGTAGGTCGCCTGCTGCCCTCCGGTAGGTATACGGTAATGAATTGTTAGGCTTCAAGGGAACCCGGCTCCACGGCGCTGATCGACCTGACAGGTGAGTAGGTAAAAGAGGATTTATTGACCAGAATGCAATGCGTTTCACTGCGCTTGCGCAGCTTCCTCAGGCAACCTCAGGTGTCTGCGGAAACTGCGCAAGCGCAGTGAAACACGTTGCATTCTGGTCAATAAATCCTCTTTTACCTACACACCTGTCTGGTCGCTCAGCATCGTGGAGCCGGGTTCCCTTGAAGCCCAACAATTCATTGGCCAGTGATTGGCTGAGCAGCAGGTTTAGGAAGCAGGAAAAATAGAGAAGATTGAGGGACCAGACAGAGGCAAACAGGAGCTGCCAGGGAACAGGCTAGATAATTATGCCTTTTTTTCTATTCTCCCCCAACCCCAGCATACTGTTTTTTTTATTTTTTTATTTGTTTATTAAACACTAGAATACCCTTTTATGGCTTTGGTTGGCTGAAAAGTAAAAAAGAACTGATACATACCTAACCAGTCATCTGCCACCGCCATTCTGACAGTGTCCAGTCCTCAATGGTCTGTACTTCCCAGCACACACGAAGTATCTGTTCAGCCAATCAGTGGCTACAGCAGTGACACCACTAGGAAGCAATGACCAGTGAGGACCAGGCACCATTGCAGTGGCAGTGGTGAGAAGTTGAGTGAATATCGTTGTTTTTTTTTTTCTTTGCATCGAACAACCTCTTAAAATAAATTTCTAAAGTTTGTATAAAAAAGAAAGTTCCAAAAATCCACAATTACCAGAAAAAGCACTGGTAACTATGGCCTATAAAATAAAAATGGAACACCAGGGAAACATAACTTTTACTTATGACGATGGCTGTACCAACATGTTCGATCAAGACTATATCAAGGGCTTATTTTGAAAAAAAAAAAAAAAAAAGACTGAGCTAATTCCTGACAATTTACAAATTTCATTTCCTATCTCATAAGGGTAATAGACTCTACGGCTGTTAAGCCACATTAAACCTACATGCCTTAGATGTGAGTATCCAGATAGGAGAGCTGATCCATATTTCACATTTATTAATAAGTCCTGGGTGTTTAGACAGTGAATTTAATTTTGCAGAGCTAATATCAGCCGGTATGACTGAAGAAATTAGCGGTCCCAGAGCGGGCGATCAGCGAGGACAATTATTATTTGAGTACCTTAGCTGTACCTATAAATATACTGGTGCGCTTGGATCTCTCTCCGCTGGTCACGTTTCATTGCTACCTATTAGTGACTGTAATTGTTAGCTAAATGTAACTGTTGCGCTATCTCTATTATGTGATCAGAAGAGCCGTGTTTAAGAAAAATACAATGCATTTGTTTACTAAAGCATTGAAAATGAATAATGTAGGATAAGGATGGGTGAGCGGAATAGATTACAGCACCAGAAAGTGATTTCAGATCTGTCAGCTTTCGGGTTGATGAGAATGTACACAAATCGTGACCCCCTGGGACCTGGTCTCAGTCATAGTTATATATTAAGGATGATTGGAAAGAAACACAGATTCAGCAATTTTCTACCTATATGTTGATGTGAAACTTTTGTGTATTGGCATAACTTCCAGAATGGCAGGCGTAGTAGCTGTTATGGGGCCCAACTATTGGGGCCCATTTCCACTTAAATATGCAGTCGGTGAAGACTGTAAAAGATGGAGAGGGACATTGAATGGGCTCTATTCTACGTTATATAAGTCCTATAAAGCACCATCACTTTTATCCACATATGACAACGTATAGTATTTTTTTCTCTATGCTATGAGATCAGAGGTACATGGTAACCTTTTTTTGTGTGTTATTCCTGTGCTATGATATCACTGTCACGATGCCGGCTGGCAGGAGGTGGATCCTCTGTGCCAGAGAGGGATTGGCGTGGACCGTGCTAGTGGACCGGTTCTAAGTCACTACTGGTTTTCACCAGAGCCCGCCGCAAAGCGGGATGGTCTTGCTGCGGCGGTAGTGACCAGGTCGTATCCACTAGCAACGGCTCACCTCTCTGACTGCTGATGATAGGCGAGGTACAAGGGAGTAGACAGAAGCAAGGTCGGACGTAGCAGAAGGTCGGGGGCAGGCGGTAAGGTACGTAGTCAGGGTGGATAGCAGAAGTTCTGGTACACAGGCTTTAGACACACAAAACGCTTTCACTAGGCACAAGGGCAACAAGATCCGGCCAGGGAGTGCATGGGAGGAGGTCAGATATAGTCAGGGACCAGGTGGAAGCCAATTAAGCTAATTGGGCCAGGCACCAATCATTGGTGCACTGGCCCTTTAAGTCTCAGGGAGCTGGCGCGCGCGCGCCCTAGAGAGCGGAGCCGCGCGCGCCAGCACATGACAGCAGGGGACGGGAACGGGTAAGTGACCTGGGATGCGATTCGCGAGCGGGCGCGTCCCGCTGTGCGAATCGCATCCCCGACGGCCATGACAGTGCAGCGCTCCCGGTCAGCGGGACCGACCGGGGCGCTGCGGAGAGAGAGACGCCGTACGCGCTCCGGGGAGGAGCGGGGACCCGGAGCGCTAGGCGTAACAGTACCCCCCCCTTAGGTCTCCCCTTCTCTTTGTCCGGTAACTGCCCCCCCTGGGATGAGGACACCGGGAAAGGATGGAGGGATTCCTCAACGGCAGGCAGTACAGCAGGAGTGGGAATGGGGAGGGAGGGCAGAGGGCGAGGCCTGGCACGGGGCAGTGTGACACCAGGACGAGGGCCATGAGGAGGCACCGAGGCTTGCCTGAGTGGACTGGGAGGGGGGAGAGGCACTTCTTAAGGCGGGCAGAGTCCATAACGACCTTAGGGAGACCGGATACAGGAGGAACCACAGGGTCACGGCAGGGAGTACTGGGAACCGGTTTAAGGCAGTCCTTGAAGCAAGAGGTACCCCAGCTCTTGATCTCCCCTGTGGACCAATCCAGGGTTGGGGAATGGTGTTGAAGCCAGGGTAGTCCAAGGAGAATTTCAGAAGTGCAATTGGAGAGGACCAAAAACTCAATTTTCTCATGATGAGGTCCGATGCACATTAGGAGGGGCTTCGTGCGGAAACGCACGGTGCAATCCAACCTGGCTCCGTTGACCGCGGAAATGTGGAGTGGCTTGACAAGACGGGTCACCGGGATGCGGAATTTATTCACCAAGGACTCCCGAATAAAATTCCCAGAGGCACCAGAGTCCAGGCAGGCCACGGCTGAGAGGGAAGAGCTGGCTGAAGGCGAAATCCGTACAGGCACCGTGAGACGTGGAGAAGCCGACTTAGCATCAAGAGACGCCACACCCACGAGAGCTGGGTGCGAGCGTGCGTTTCCCAGACGTGGAGGACGGATGGGGCAATCCACCAAAAAATGTTCGGTACTGGCACAGTACAGACAAAGATTCTCTTCCTTACGGCGATTCCTCTCTTCCAGGGTCAGGCGAGACCGGTCCACTTGCATGGCCTCCTCGGCGGGAGGCCTAGGCGCAGATTGCAATGGAGACTGTGGGAGAGGTGTCCAGAGATCTAAGTCTTTTTCCTGGCGGAGCTCTTGATGCCTCTCAGAAAAACGCATGTCAATGCGAGTGGCTAGATGAATGAGTTCATGCAGGTTAGCAGGAGTATCTCGTGCGGCCAGAACATCTTTAATGTTGCTGGATAGGCCTTTTTTAAAGGTCGCGCAGAGGGCCTCATTATTCCAGGAAAGTTCAGAAGCAAGAGTACGGAATTGTATGGCGTACTCGCCAACGGAAGAATTACCCTGGACCAGGTTCAGCAGGGCAGACTCAGCAGAAGAGGCTCGGGCAGGTTCCTCAAAGACACTTCGAATTTCCGAGAAGAAGGAGTGTACAGAGGCAGTGACGGGGTCATCGCGGTCCCAGAGCGGTGTGGCCCATGACAGGGCTTTTCCAGACAGAAGGCTGACTACGAAAGCCACCTTAGACCTTTCAGTAGGAAACTGATCCGACATCATCTCCAAGTGCAGGGAACATTGCGAAAGAAAGCCACGGCAAAACTTAGAGTCCCCATTAAATTTGTCCGGCAAGGACAGGCGGAGGCTAGGAGTGGCCACTCGCTGCGGAAGAGGTGCAGGAGCTGGCGGAGGAGATGGTTGCTGCTGCTGTAGCTGAGACTGAATCTGCTGTAGCTGCGACTGGAGTTGCTGAGTCATGGTGGTCAAGTACGACAGCTGGTGGTCTTGTTGGGCAATCTGTTGGGCTTGCTGGGCGATCTGTCGGGCTTGCTGGGCGACCAGTGTGGGAAGGTCGGCGACAACTGGCAGAGGAACTTCAGCGGAATCCATGGCCGGATCTACTGTCACGATGCCGGCTGGCAGGAGGTGGATCCTCTGTGCCAGAGAGGGATTGGCGTGGACCATGCTAGTGGACCGGTTCTAAGTCACTACTGGTTTTCACCAGAGCCCGCCGCAAAGCGGGATGGTCTTGCTGCGGCGGTAGTGACCAGGTCGTATCCACTAGCAACGGCTCACCTCTCTGACTGCTGATGATAGGCGAGGTACAAGGGAGTAGACAGAAGCAAGGTCGGACGTAGCAGAAGGTCGGGGGCAGGCGGCAAGGTACGTAGTCAGGGTGGATAGCAGAAGTTCTGGTACACAGGCTTTAGACACACAAAACGCTTTCACTAGGCACAAGGGCAACAAGATCCGGCCAGGGAGTGCATGGGAGGAGGTCAGATATAGACAGGGACCAGGTGGAAGCCAATTAAGCTAATTGGGCCAGGCACCAATCATTGGTGCACTGGCCCTTTAAGTCTCAGGGAGCTGGCGCGCGCGCGCCCTAGAGAGCGGAGCCGCGCGCGCCAGCACATGACAGCAGGGGACGGGAACGGGTAAGTGACCTGGGATGCGATTCGCGAGCGGGCGCGTCCCGCTGTGCGAATCGCATCCCCGACGGCCATGACAGTGCAGCGCTCCCGGTCAGCGGGACCGACCGGGGCGCTGCGGAGAGAGAGACGCCGTACGCGCTCCGGGGAGGAGCGGGGACCCGGAGCGCTAGGCGTAACAATCACGTTGTGCATTGGCCTTGTACTGTGACATCACTGTGTACATTATTCCAATATCGATTGTCATTGTACTGTGACAGGTTATCCTGCTATTATAACATCTCTATGGGCATTACACATGCTCTGTAATATCACTGCCTATTATCCCTGTACTGTGACATCACTGTGTACATTATTCCAATATCGATTGTCATTGTAATGTGACAGGTTATCCTGCTATTATAACATCCCTATGGGCATTACACATGCTCTGTAATATCACTGCTTATTATCCCTGTACTGTGACATCAATGTGTATATTATGCCAATAGCTTGACATCACTGAGTGCGCTCTCATTGTGCATATTATTCCACTATTATTGCATTACTATGGGCAGTATACATGCTTGGTAATATCACTGTGTTCATTATTACTGTACTGTGACATCACTGTGTGCCTTATTATTGTACTGTGACATCAATGGGTAAACTATCCCTGTACTGTGACATCACTGTGTGCCTTATTATTGTACTGTGACATCCCTGGGTAAATTATCCCTGTACTGTGAAATCACCGTGTGAGCTATCGTTGTATTCTGACATAACTGTATAGGCTATCCTGCTATTGTTACGTCACTGTGTGCATTATCCACATACTGTAATATCACTGTGCATATTATCCCTGTACTGTGGCATACTGTGTATATTATCCCTGTACTATGGCATCACTGAGGGCCTTATTCTGTACTGTGACATTACTGTGTGCCGTTTTTCTGTACTGTGACATCACTGTGAGAAGTATCCCTGTGCTGTGACACCACTGTGTGTACTATCCCTATATCGTGACATCATTGAGTAAATTATCCCTGTACCGTAACATCACTGTACACATTTTGTGACATCCCTGTGTGCACTATCATTGTATTGTGACACCACGGTGCAGGTTATCCTGCTATTATTACATCACTATGTGCATTATGCATGTACTGTGATATTACTGTAGGCATTGTTCCCGTGCTGTGATATGACTGCGTGCCTTATTTATGTGCATTACCATACAAAATAACCATACATTTTTCTAAACTTACTGCTGAAACTGGTCATGGTTGGGTAGGGTCCCAAATCAAATTCTCTTTTTGGGCCCCATCGTTACTTATTACACTCCTGTTTATGTGTGTATGAAACTGTTTATGTTTTAGTTACAGCTTTTATGTAAAAGTTGTAACTCTTTAGTGTTTTTGTTTTTAAAAAATATTTGTATTTTTTAAAACGTACCTGTCATTTCAGGTGACATTTAGATAAACTGCCTTATGTGTGTAAATGAGGAGCTGCACTATTTCTGCCCATTATATCACTTGTATATGGAATTTTCCATCAGATTTCTGCTCTGCAGGCTCTATCTATAATGTGAAGTTCTCCCAAAGCTAGTGGGCGGAGCTCCCGACTTCCTCCTCCATAGACTTGTATTGCTTGTCTTGCAGACACAGGACAAAGCTGAACTGATTTTCACAGTGGAATACAGTCTTGCAGGAGAAAGGGAGAGGAGGAGAGGGAAGAAGCTTAATAACAGGAGAAAGAAGCATTTTTGTCAAATAAAATATATTACAATTTTTTTTATATTCATTGGTACTACTGATCTATGCAAGGCTTGTTTAAATGACAAGTGCCTATTTAAAGTTTTTATAGCAAAGCAAGATCGGGGCAGCCCAGTTCCATCCCCAAAATAACATCTTTCCCCTTCACTTCGAGAAAATAGTGGTCACTGACTCACAATGCACTCAGCGCTGAACCATAGCAAAAAAATCTTATACCAAGAACTATGTATATTAATATCCTCAAGTTCCTCACCAAAAAAATAAATAAAAAAAATACCACCCACAAGTAATACTCCTCTGATACGATCAGGATACGTGGTAATAGACTCATTTCAGAATAAATTGGCTGTAAAAAATTCTGGACTCGGAATTCTTCTTCCTTATGGTCCCAAGTAACAATATCTTCATCTTGAGATTTATTAAAGTTGAAAATATTTTACGTTTTTTTTTTTTTACGGTTACAGAGTTTTTCAAATCTAATTTCCAGATGCACCCATTAAGTAATGCACATAAAATATTGAAGAATGTCCCCACTAGAAGAAGGCGACTGGGAATTTCAATACCTTTTCTATGACCGACTAAGGCGATGTTTAACAACCAGTGTGCCTCCAGCTGTTGCAAAAGTACAACTCCCAGCATGCCCGGACAGCCGTTGGCTGTCCGGGCATGCTGGGAGTTTTACTTTTGCAACACTAGACTAAGCTGCATTTCCTAAAAAAATAAAATAAATACATAATCAATAATAATAATACAAATTTTTTTTTTATAATAACCCAGCAAAATCCTATCATGAATCTTCCCTTTATCTTCGAGCGGCAAAGACGCGAATATGAAACATTTTATTTTCCAGCTCTGTAGCTGATAATTGTCTATGATAACGCTGCCAGCACATGTAGCCTTGTGGGTTCCCTACTCTCAGGAAGTGTGGAATTTAATGGCTGATTTTCAAGCCCCGGCTATTTCATGTGGCTTGAGAATATGGTAACGCAGCTTTCTTCATTTACAGTTACGGAAGCCCAAGGTTGTGTTGTGACTCACTGGTGTAACCATAGAAATGGATAAATAGAGAATGGCGTCCAGTTTCACGGAACGTTAACACAGTCAAGTATTTCAAGACTGTTATCAAGCTGCAAAGACAAAAAAAATTGACTAATTTTTCCTTGATCTCTCAATAAAATATCAAATTTCTTTGAAAGAGAAAAAATGAATACTTTTATTATATAATTTTATGTCTATATTTAATACAGCCCACCTACCTACTCCCCTTTTATAGCACTTTTGCATATTAGAATTGTAACAAAATATCTTATTTCACATCTTATTTCATACAGCCTGCTGTATTCATTTGCTGTCTGCTTCTCTGCCTTTGGAATTACTCAGCACAAGGCAGCATGCTGTAAACACACCTCATTCTCCCGAAATGTCCCATTAAATATATATAAGTATATGTGAGTGAGCCGGAAGAAGCAGTTAGAGAGAAATGTCATCACTCATTCTCTGTGGAACGCACTTGCATATATTCCCTTAATAAAGCAGCTTGAATACAACTGTGGTGAGTGTCACTACCTTTTAATGCACTGTGTGTATGACAAGGAGATGGTGATGTAGGCTGTAGGGATGGTTCAAGGTTGTGACATCACTCAAGGGGTGGGGCTTGAGCACACCGACAACTTCCAGTCACACCTCCTGAGACAGAAGAGGATGATGCGTTTACTTGGGAGAGAGGGAGGAGCAGGGAAACAAAAGACAACGCCACACTGACAATGGGAGGGCTACACAACTTTCTGTCAGGGTCGAGGGAGGAGCCAGGAAGCTGCTGGGACAACAACGCACTGAAAACTAGAGGACTATATAACTTCCTGTCTGGAGAGAGAAAGGAGTAGGGGAGCTGGAGACAATATCAAAATGACAATGTGAGGACTACACAACTTCTTGTCAGAGATGACTCACGCAAAAGCATGCTGAAGCCAGTACAATTTGTGATAACACTATACGACTAAGTTATATATCTTGGGGACATATCTTGGAGTATTTAAAAACAATTAGCTGATACTGGAACACCCCCTTTAATATATGTGGTGATTACAAGCCTTAGGTGCGAGGCCTTCTGTGGTCCTCTTCCCCTCAGCAGAGGTGGGCAAAGGCAAATGAAGAAATGAATTCTATGTAAATTACAAGGAAACAATTCAAAAATAAAGTCCCTTTAAAAAATTCTTAGTTCTAGAGTATATTTCAATAGGAGAGTAAAGTCATGCCGGAAAGTTAATGTATGTGATGAGCCCGGCCTGTCTAGGAGTGTCTGGTCAAGTGTGTAGAAAGATCAATCATATGATTTGGGTTTAGTGAATAGAATAACAGGTTCCGCGATGTAGTGAATCGGTAAGACGGAAAGAATCAATCTGACAATTTTTTATATTTCCAGTTAATCCCTCTGAATTCTGTCTCTGCAAACTGAAATGTCACCAGCTGAAAGACTTTTTCCGTATCTACCGCTGATAGAAAATTGTGCCTGACTGATCGAATTGTTAGGTTAGAATAAGTGACTTGAAGGTTCTTTATTAGACATACGTTTACAAGAGGATCAGAAGAAATTTTCTCTACGGTAAAGCCTAGGGGAACTATCTAGGGTCAGATACTTATTTTTATAGGATGGGATTTTTATTTCATACCTATACAGACTGTCTACAGTAGTGTTTTCTAGCCAGTTTGCTTCCAGCTGTTGCAAAACTACAACTCCCAGCATGCCCGGACAGCCTTTGGCTGTCCGGGCATGCTGGGAGTTGTAGTTTTGGAAACAGCTGGAGGCAGACTAGTTGGGAAACATTGATATACATACTCCTGTAATCAACTTGTGGAGGAGTTTTATGGTAATTTGTGTAGCTATCCATTAAGTTAACAAACAGGAGGTGTATAACTCTGCAGCTAATCACTGTACGGATTTACCTACTATATTACTGCTATCCTGGTCTTAAGTAGCTGTCTATACATAGAAGGGACATAGAGGTAAACAAGGAGTGTGGGATCTGATAGATCAGTGGTCTCCAAACTGTGGACCTCCAGTTGTCACAAAACTACAACTCCTGTTGGTTGTCTGGAAGTTTTGCAAGATATAGAGGTCCGTAGTCAGTTTAGTAGTTTAAGACTGTAAATTATATTGTTCACTGGGACATATCTTGACTTAACTTCATCTAAGAGATCATTGCAGAGGAGTGAATCACAGGGAGCAACACTGATGGGACCCCAAAAGATCAGCTGTAATCAAAAAAAGGAACCAGGCATTCAATTTCCATGCAGCACCACCACAGGAGAACTGGAGCATTACACAGCGCCTATGAAAATCAATGGGCTGTTTTAGTTATGCGTGGACATGTCAGAGGGAGATTGAGAGGTTCACACTACAGTATGTAGAAGCTCTTTGGTAAAGAAACGTCAAAAGTTGGAACTAACCAATGGAATTAGAAGTAAAATAGAGGAACCAGGTCGAAAGTGGTCAATTTCCATGCAGCACCACCACAGGAGAACTGGAGCTTTACACAGCGCCTATGAAAATAAATGGGCTGTTTTAGTTATGCGTGGACATGTCAGAGGGAGGTTGCAAGGTTCACACTACAGTATGTAATCTTTGGTAAAGAAACGTCAAAAGTTGGAACTAACCAATGGTATTAGTAGTAAAATAGAGGAACCAGGTCGAAAGTGGTCAATTTCCATGCAGCACCACCTCAGGAGCACTGGAACATTACGCAATTGAAATCAATGGGTTAAGTTATGCATGGACATCCCTGCTGGAAGTCATTTTGGCTTTGGGAAAGAAAAGATAAAAGGTCGAACTAACCAAACGATCTTATTAGTAAGGAACCAGTCAGCAAGTGGTCAACTTCACTTTGGCATCACCACAGGAGAACTGGAGCATTACCCAATGTTCATTGAAATCAATGAGTTGTTCAAGTTATGTATGGACATGTCAGGTCCTCCAGAGAGGGCTGAAAGATTCACACTTTGCAGCAACTCTTTCTTTTTAATCGATAAAGACATTTAGTTTGGAGGTAATTTAGGCTTTAGTAGAAACTTGGATTTAACCAATGGTACGATTGGAAAGATTTTTAAATTTGTTAACTTTTCGATGCGAAGGATGAAATACTTTTTCAGCTATTTTGTAGGATAGTGTTCACTGCTTAGAGGATCTGAGCCATTGTACAAATGTTGTAAGGAGAATTTTGCAATAATGTACGTGGTAACATATCTGGTTATTGGGGTGGTCTAACTGTTCCTTAAAATGAGGGCTACAATAGCTACTTGTGTTGCAGGTAAGCAACACAACCCCTTTGTGTTAAAGGGGTATTTCGGCCAAATACAACTTATCCCCTATCCAAAAGATCGGGGATAAGATGTCTGATCACGGGGGGCCTGCCGCTGGGACCTCCCGTGATCTTCGTGCAGCACCTCCCATAGACATGGATGGAGTGGTGTGGGTCCCAGTGGCGGGCTACCCACAATCAGACATCTTATCCCCTATCCTTTGGATAGGGGATAAGATGTATTTGGACGGAATACCCCTTTAAAAACACCACAGTGAAGGCAAATGCAGAAATGACTTTTGTCCTTTTTGGATGACTAAAGTTTTTCGGATCAGCAGATGTCCCAAAGCTAGGTTTTGAGTAGAAAGTCTATCTTTGAAACTTTTCTCAGCTCAAATAAACGTGCATATGATATACATGCAAAATGTGTTATACTTTGACACAACCTGATATATTACCCATTAAATGAGATTTGTGGGTAGACACATTTCCTTAGGAGTCTTCATTTTTCAGAACGAAACTGATGCTGGTGCTATTGCTGACTACAGGGAATTTTTATGACATTCCAAACCTATTCTGTTGGCAACTTTTTTACACGACATAGCAATGTACACTGAGCTGAAATCTCACTCTGTAATTAACGTATTAACCAACAAAATATTATTTACAACATGAGAATCAAAATTATACTTTATTAGAATCCTAGCGCATAATCACTCCAACCATTCAAGCCAAGTCATGACCAGAAGAGAAGACATATCACAGGTGGGAAAACACTGAAGACCTCCCGGCTCTACTTATTCATTCCAAGTGAGGACTCCTTGTAAGAGGTCAGCATTTCCAGATGACAAGATACAAAAAAAAAAGGTTAAGCCGCCAAGTATGAGCTCATATTAGACATTGTTTTTCCGTACTCAGTATCGCCTGTAGGCTAGAACTATAAATGCTATTGTTCAGATGGGACATATCTTGACTTAAAGGGGTACTCCGATGCACTACCGTTCTGAACATTTTGTTCAGAACGCTCTGAGCCGGACGCCTCCTTGTGACATCACCTTACACCTCCTCCATTCATGTCTATGGGAGGGGGCGTGTTGGCCGACACGCCCCCTCCTATAGACATGAATGGAGGGGACATGGCGTGACGTCTCGAGGGAAGTTAAAGTGGGAAAAACAGGGGATACCTTAGACTCCACAAACTAGTCTAGCCAGCGTCAACTGGACTGCGGCTTTGTTGGACCACGATCTGGTGCATAACCAGTAACACTGAGTACTCCTTATTTTTTTTCTTTATAGTGAACATGTGACTCAGTGGAGCATTTGACTCCAACTGTTGCAACTTCAAGATACAACCTTCTGTAGCAGTCACTTTGTGGAAGCATTGGCTCCCACTCACTGTGTGACATGATGCATTCCTAAGGGATGCGGCAATGCATAATTTTGCATATCCAGCGTAGGACAACCATAAACAATGACATACTGTCATATCATTGCAACACAATTCACTGGTAAACCGATAGGTCGTTTCCAAGTAGTAGGAGAAATAATAATGAACCAGTCATCTGTGTAAACGTCTACTATTCTGCTGAACATGATATAATTGCCTCATATTTCTTCCTCCTACTCTCTGAATATTCTGTTCTAATGGATTTCCTGACAGTGGTCTCAAGACCCACCTAATGTTCTGTTGGTCACCCTTGTGCTTCAAAACCAGCTGTGACCGGTCAAGGCATAGGCTCCACAAGACCTGTGAAGATTTTGGCAGCAGATCCTTAAAGGACATCTGCAGCCTAAATACACTTATCCCCTAGTGTTTGATCGTGAGGGGTCCAAATGCTGGGAGCCCCGCGATCTCCTGCATGGGGCCACGGCTCTCCCGTGCAGGAGGAGTGTCAGATGCAGCATGACGCCGCAGCCGACATGCCTCCTCCATGTAGTTCTATGGGAGAGGCGGGGATACAGCGTTCGTGCCCGTCTTTCCCATATAGCTGTATGGGGAGGGGGCAAACTGACGACCTCAGTGAGGTCGACGCTACGCACATAAGCTGCAACACAGCGCGGCAATGCCAGGGCCAGGTTATGAAGATCACGGGTGGTCCAAGCGGTCGGACCCCCCGCGATCAAACACTTATCCCCTATCGTGTGGATAGGGGATAAGTAATTTTGGCTGCAGATGTCCTTTAAAGTTCTGTAAAATATGAAGTGCAGCCTCCATATATCAGTCTTGGTTTTCCAGAACATCCCACAGATGATTGAGCAGATTGGGATTTGGGGAATCACCCAATGACAGATTGATTTTGTCATGTTACTCAAACCATTCCTGAACAGCCTCTGTTATTATATACACCAAATGCATGAAAATCTAAACATAATCCATCCAAATGGAGGACAAAATTACATTCTTTTGGTCTTTGGAGGATACATTGACTATATACACATAGAGATTTTTAACACACATGACAAATGGACACCAAAACTGCTATGTGCCAGAACCAAAGGTTTTCGAACAAACATTGCCCAGTGCATTACACTGGTTCAACAGGCTCTTTTTTCCGTAGTACATCCAAGCGTCATCTCTTTGACACACATAAACCTAGCCATCCTCAACATGTAAAAAACAATGTGATTTACCAGACCAGGTCATCTTCTTCCATTGCTCTATGGTTTGGTTCTGCTGCTCACAATCTTACTATATGTGCTTTTAGCATCAGAAAGTGGTCAGCATTAGCAGGCTGACCGTTGTATGGCAACATAGTCCTAGACACAGCAAGCTGTGATGTGTGTCCTGCCACCTTTCCATCATAACCAGGGGCAAAAAAATAGGGTGTGCCAATTTTCTATAGATTAGTGTGGTCAGTGCTGCCATGCTCTTCCATCCTGTAGTTTTGTGTGGCATCTAAAAGCTGCGAGAGAGATGTTGTAGTGTAAACTTATCCAGATGCTATATGTAGAAGCAGGAGAGTCGCAAGAGATGATTAGGAGTAGTGGATGACATATTGGACACCTAGAAATAAGGTGGTTCCAAATGACCTTTACTAGGCAGTGGATTTTTCTAAGGTTAAACTGTTTTATATATTTAGAATAGACTGAGCTTTCCATAACCGAGAGGAATGTACGCTGCCTATAGAGGAGTGCAGAACTGCTATGTTCTATTGGAGACTTAAGGCTCTTGAGACTGGAGCATTGTACATGGAGACTGGAGAGATGTACATTGATGAGCATTCGGTGTCCATGAACTTATCATTGGTTCACAAATTGTCTTTCCTTGTAATTTTTGGTAGGTACTAACCACTACAAACCGAGAACACCCATAAGACACCACCACCCCCCACTCTGAAAATGCACTGGACTAATAATCTAGCCATCACATTTTGGTTTTTGTTGCCCAGATCCTACTATCGGCCATTTTTCCTGCTTCCTGTGCATCAAAATGACTGTTAACTTGCTTCCTAATACACCTCACTCCCCGACAGGCGCCATTATCATGAGATGATCATTATTTGCTCCACCCTTCAATGGTCTTCATATTATGGCTGATCGGTGTATAGTACGATCCACGATCATAGGTTTTAATTTGAATTGTGGCAAATCCTATATGGACAGGACCCAGCAGAATAGAGTGTAACAGTATCAGGAATATTGACAGGTAAACAATTAACTTTATATATACAGTATGACTTTTAATGATTTATATTACAGGATTTCAGTGATGGTGTTTTGTTTCCCTTTAAGCCGATCACCGTAAGAGCATCTTCGGTCATCTGGACATAAATGTAAGCAAAATAAATATGAAATACATTTCCTAATGACCTAGTTATTGTAAGGTAGAGCAAATGCACGCATACAGGGTGAGTTAATATAATTTGCACATTACTCTGTAAGAGAGCGGACTGAATAGATGTCAACTCATCGAAACATCTCAACCTCCTCCCTCAACCGCGAGTGATCCGAGCGGTCTCTGATAATCGGAATAATTCCCTGCATACAAATTATTGTAGCAAAGTTGTTTTTTTTCTCCCCCCCTCTGTATATTTGAATGTTTTGCATTTCTTAAACAGATTATTCTGTCAACTGTTTCATGGAATATAAAAGGTAATATTAGCATTTGTTGAAGTCAGCACGAATGCTTAATAAAATCATCAAACTAAAATGGTGTTTGATACATCTCAAAAACATGTTCTCTAATGTCTGAAAGGTCGGGAATTGATATTTGCTTGAGAAACAAAATATTAGCAAGGTTTTTTCCTCCCTTTATTTATTTATAAATATGATCTTTGTTTTACATATAAGGAAGCAGTCTCCATACAGTGGCTCTCCAGTCATTGGGAAACTACAACTTCCAGAATGCTGACACAATCCAAGCTGGCACAACATGATGGGTGTTATTGTTTTCCAACAGTAGGAAAGCCACGGGTTGGAGACCTTCCATACAGCTTGAGTATTACTCTTCAATAAGAGCTTGCTGGGAATTGTAGTTTCCCCACACTTGGAGGGCCCTGGTTGGAGACCACTTCTACAGGTTGTCTACATAGAGCATTTTCTTACTGGATTGTGAATAAATTGCAGAGTTTGCATTAGTGGTTAACAAATATGGTAAAATAGGAACCATGCTCAAACTGATTTAACATTTGGGTGATACAGTAGAAAGATTATGGCAGCCAGCACTAAAAGTAGGTAGGGACTACTGCTAAAAACTTGACCCATTGTGCACCTCATTGCATTCTCTACCCAAAATCATGGTAATACATAACTGTAGTTTGGAACTACATGTATGGTAGAGCACCGAGGATGATGTTGCTATAAGTTTAAAGCTTTTGGACCCTGGTTAAGATACCAACTTGTCCTCAAAAATCTAATTTCCTCTATATAGAGTATCTTCATGACAATTTGACTATGGAAGAATCTTTATTATGAAACACTGAGTGTGCAATTATTCTCTTTGTTTTTATTGTATATATATGAAGTCCGCTCCATCAAAATGCGGCAGAGGACCCTATGGGTACCCATGGTCAGGTGAGGCTATCCTGTGCACTTAAAGGGGTACTCTGATGGAAAACTTTTTTTTTTTATCAACTGGTGCCAGAAAGTTAAACAGATTTGTACATTACTTCTATTAAGAAATCTTAATCCTTCCAGTACTTATTAGCTGCTGAATACTACAGAGGAATGTATTTTCTTTTTGGAACACAGAGCTCTCTGCTGACATCTCTGTCCATTTTAAGAACTGTCCAGAGTAGGAGAAAATCCCCATAGCAAACATATGCTGCTCTGGACAGTTCCTAAAATGGACAGAGATGTCTGCAGAGAGCACTGTGCTCGTGATGTCAGCAGAGAGCACTGTGTTCCAAAAAGAAAATAATTTCCTCTGTAGTATTCAGCTAAAAAAAAAAAAATATATATAAAAAACATAAAGAAGTCCAAAAAACATTACTATTCCACAACTTTTAAATATACTCCCTAGGAGATATTCCAGCATTCCGGTGAATTATATTGAAAATATGCTACTTTATTGAAAATAAAAAATAAATAGTTAAAAAGAGTTGAGGTAGACTACAATAATCTGTAAAACCAACGCGTTTCAGAAAACCCTTTCTCAAGGTCCACACATTTTCTTTTCAGTAAAGTTGGATATTTTTTTATATACTTTACTGGAGTGCTGGTATATCTCATTGGGAGTTCCTTTACTAGTTCCTGTTTTTCCTTGAACACCTGGGAGGTCGGGTCAATGGGGCGCTTAAGTATGGAGTGGAGAGCTGTTTTTTTTTGTTACTTTACAACTTTACTCATTGAATTTCCAACATTTGCCTATGTTGCTTTGTAAATGATCATAACCAGGAGCTTATTAAACAGGGTGACATAAGACATTCCTCAGCCGATTGCATCTTTTTGACCATAAACAAAAAACATTATAGGATGTGTGGCCAACAAATGGTGGAAACATAGGACCACTAGAATGGTCCGGCGATTGTCTGAGCAGCTCTGCTTGCACAGTTGTCTAGTTTTGTAATGGTGCTAACAGAAAAGACAATATTTGTAGTCAATATAAATGGGTGAGCACCTCAAAGATCGAGACATCTATACAACCCCATACCCTCTAAGGTTTTCCACTTAGCACCAATTTGATGGACAAAGGAAAAGAGCCTAGCCCCCTGACACCTTAGAAACAAGATATTGGTCTACTGTTTTTAAAAAGAATAATCAGCATTGGAAAGCGTCATGTGACTCTGCTGAATGGCTTTCAGGTGGGGAGGACATACATAGCACAATATTTCCAGTTCCCTGATACACCAAATCAGCTGAACATTATAAAGATGTAGAAAATAACATATGATGAAGTACGTAAGATCAATATAGTCAGGCATTAGGAACTGTCTTCCCCGTGATCTTGAAGAGTCACAAGAGCAAAGTAACCAGTGTATTTACGGTCCCTCTATTCTTACATTTTGTGGTAGAGACAGATATATACACATATATGAGTAATAGAATCTGAGCACCATCTGTGTCACCTTTCATTTCTGCTTCTGTTATACAACACGTGAACAGGGATTGATCACAAGTTCTAGTTGTGAAATGAATCTATAGTGTTAAGCAAAATATTGAAAATAGAATTAGTCACGTTAGCCAGATATTTTTCACCTGCCAAAAAAATTACAATTGATCAAATCACAGTTTATTTATCATACCGCTACTGTATGCTTCCTACCGTTCTGTGCCGTATTGGCCCACCCAAAAAAAACAGATGACCCTCTTATGAGCCCCAATGTCTGAGCAGGCTTCATTAGGTCACACAAATAGTTGAAAGAACATCACTGGATTATCTGTTACATTTGTATAGTTTTGATTTAAAAAAGAGCAGCATTGACCTGGGACTGCTTGGGACTTTTAGTGCAGGCAGCGTCTCTGTATGCTTCATGCACCAGAAGCTAAAAGAGAGAAGAGGATCCTAGCGGTCCCCCAGGAAAAGTGGGAGCAGTACGTTTTTAGTTTTTTTTTTTTTATATTAAGCCATTTGGAAAGAAAGAGTCATATCACTACATTGTCCCTGCCATATAACAACATAAATACATACATCAGAGAGGTTGGTGTCACATATTGCATATATAATGTGGAGGGTACAAAAAGATCAGGTTTTTTTGAGAGCGCTACTGTATCTCAACGGGAGTCAGAATGAAACAGAGATCAAGCCAGCATTTACACAGGACTAACTTTTATTGGCAAAAGAAGTCAAAAGGTTTTGCCACAGTCGCGCCAGGACTACACAAAATTATATTTGTGGACCTTAGGAAGGTGCGAGTGTGTGCCGAAACGCGTTGTCCTGTTTTTACCTTTTGACTTATTTTGCCAATAAAAGTTAGTCCTGCCTAAGTGCTGGCTTGATCTCTGTTTCATTCTGACTCCATTCGAGATACAGTAGCGCTCTCAAAAAAACCTGATCTTTTTGTACCCGTCTGGGGTGAGAGCAGCAGACTGTGACAACCTAATCGTTACATACCTCAACCACACAACAGAGGCCCCACGGACCTCTTCATACATCCACTCAAGGTCAGTACGTCACCTTGGGTGTTTGGTGGTGGGTATTGGCACCATTTTTTCTTACATTACGGAAATACTACACTAGGGAGCACCCCATTGTTTTTTCCTCCTCCTTTTTCCTTCATATTGTGTATATATATGTATAGGTATGACATCCTAAGGACTTTTTAAAGTCATGAATGATAAGGCCGCATGACTATGTCACGTGACCATACCAATGGTATCTCACATTTGACACCATGTCAAGTGAAATTGCAACAAGGCATTTATGCTTGTAGGGGCTCCCGTAGACTCGACACTTTGGTTTAGCTCTATGTCAAGTTTTGGGCAACTCAAGGGATTTACTTCATCAACCAAGAAGGCCTCTTATTGAGTAACATCTTTGAAAACCTTTTTGTAAGGATTTTAATATACCTAATCTTCTGATAAAGCTTTGGAGGGCCATGTGTAGGCCGTCTAGTAGGTTGAGATTCATATAATCACAGACCTTCCCATTTTTATTGCAGCCCATGGTGGCTACTTTTTTATAATGTCCCTCCACTTGTGGAGTAGGTAACACTGCAGCTTCCACTGCTTTACGGTGTAGGGTCTTTGCATGCTCTTTCATGTTTAGATCTCCAATGTCTTTAATGAAAAATGATGGAATAAATAGGTCAAAGAATGATGTGTGATAGTGGATTTAGATTGTAAGCTCTAAAACTGTATAATAGCCTTAGCTCCTTTTCTGAGCTCTTTGACCATACTTTACTCTTTTATGGTAACTTTTAATTTAATTTAATCGAATTACTTAGTAATAGCAACTGAATTCTACAGAAACGTTGAACTGCAAAATATCGTGTATCACAAAAATATGGGAATATTTCCATAGGTTATTGGTAAATGTTATAACATAAGAAAGAAACTTGCATTTCAGCTTATTTCCTCTTTTATAAAGTGTTGATGTTGAAATATTTTCAAAGAGATAAGAAGCTTCCTCTTTTTCATTGTTACATATTCCTTGTCCTCAGAGCCCTATGGCTAAATGACAATGATCCAAATACAGGGTGGGGACATCAATGTCCATGTACACTTACCCCATACAGTATATGCTTGCAATAGAATGTATTTCATTGCATAGTGATTATCAATTTCAACAATCTGCAAAATTTAGAATAAGAGTAAACATATATATATATATATATATATATATATATATATACTGCAAAATATAACGGAATACAAAACTGAGTTATTACAGATACATTAGAAGATAGATCTGTTAGAGCTGTTATCTGGTCATTATAAGATGGTGTCTATATTGTGTTTCACCGTCACTTACACATTGTCCAGTGCATTATATGCACAGTATATGGCGGCACTGTACGGTATTACTTAGATTGGTATAACTTCATTACAGTACCTCAGTGCATATGGTTATACACTGTATTACTTCCTATTAAAAGCACAGCATAATCACAGATCAGTTAACCCCTAGCAATATGGTGAGTACCCCTGGGGTACACATGCCAAAAATCCAACGCCCAGAATTTAGACAACTGTATGGGAATGTTATTTGGCTTACATGTGACACTATCATTGGAGACTATCAATACTAAATGTCACGAATAATGACACTATGTACGATTGTTCACAGTATTGGAGAGGCAACAACACAAGGTAGCGCACAGGACACCATCCAAAGTAAGGTTGGCTCTGATTGGGAAACCCAGGTGACCACTAATCTGGCCCCCAATATAGTTGCCAGCCAAGTTTCCTTGGGGAAAAAAAGGTTTTACCCATTCTGCTCCTGGACATGTACCTTCTCCACGTCTTGGAAGTATACCTTCTGAGACGAGATGGGGAAGGTGTCAGTAACTGTTATCTGCCCCCTCTTGTCTCAGAATGTATACTTCCAAGACGTGGAAAGAGATGAAGTTAGTGCCAGAGAGTAGAATGGGTAAGATCTTATATGCTCCCCAGACAACACCTTAAAACAATACAGTGATCCCTCAACTTACAATGGCCTAAACATACAATAGTTTCAACATACAATGGTCTTTTCTGGACCAATGTAACTTGAAACCAGACTCAACATACAATGCTACAGACAGTCCAGATCTGCGAAACATGTCAATGGCTGGATGAACCGACCAATAATAATGGACATTTACACGTGTACTACTGAAGTGCATGCACTGACTGTCTAATAGCGCCTCCCTACAATACAGGGAGGTACTACATGTTCTGTATTACTCTTTACCTGTGCCACGGTTAGCTGCTCCTTTGGACACAGGTAAGGGCGGCTACATTTTGCGTGTACTGTACAGGATCCTGAAGAAGCTCCTGTCCTCTATATAGACCAGTCTTTCCCAACCAGGGTGCTGCCAGCTGTTGCAAAACTACAACTCCCAGCATGCCTGGACAGCCGAAGGCTGTCCGGGCATGCTGGGAGTTGTAGTTTTGCAAAAACTGGCGGCACCCTGGATGGGATACACTGACATAGACAGTAATTTACAGCTCCCAGCAGATCTTTCTTACTTTTATATGTAAGGATTTGCTTTATCTATATTAGTTATTTACTTATTTCTATTTAATCCTCACTTTTTCCTATTTTTGGAGGACATTTTGGTGGCATCAGAACCAATGACCAGGTTTCTATAGAGTTATGGTCTCAACAGACAATGGTTTCAACTTACAATATTCGTCCCAGAACCAAGTAATATTGTAACTTGAGGGACCACTGTACATTCTAATACTAGCTGTAATGGTACTGTCACAGCGAGCGGTCCGGTCTTCACCTCCGGAGCGCCCGCTGCCTCTGTCCTCTGCTCCGGGGCCTCGGCGTCTCCCGGTCAGACGTACTGACCGGGAGTGTGGGTCTCACAGTGGCAGAGACGCGGCTAGCATGGCGGCTGGTCCCTGCTCATGCGCCGCGTCCCTGTTCGCCTTACCTGCTCCCCGCGCGGCGATCTGCTCTCCTGGTTCCCGGCGCGTGCGGCCCCGCTCTCTAGGGCGCGCGCGCGTCGGCTTAAAGGGCCATCGTACCGGTAATTGGTGCGCTGGTTCCTCACCTCCCACTGGTCCTTCCCAATAAAAGGCACCTGCCCCTTCCTGCCCTTGCCGGATCTTTGTGCCTTTGAGAAAGTGTTCCCTACTGTGATATTGCCTTGCCAGTTGCCGTACCCATTGCTACCGTATATTCACCTGTGAACCCTTGCTGCCTGCCCTGACCTCTGTTACGTCCGACTACGCTCTTGCCTGCTCCCTGTGTACCACGCTATATCAGCTGCCAGAGAGGTCGAGTTGTTACTGGGGAATACAACCTGGTAGTTACCGCTGCAGCAAGTCCATCCCGCCTTGTGGCGGGCTCTGGTGAAGACCAGTAACTGCTTAGAACCGGTCCTCCAGTACAACCCGTGCCATCGCCTCTCTGGTCCAGAGGATCCACTACCTATCTTGCCGGTATGCGACAGGTACCATGTGGTTGCTGCTAGTTTTTGCCATAAATAAAAAATAAGAGATGGATAGAATTTTCAGGTCCCGCCGCTATAAATTCTTTAGAAAACCTATTTGTTTTTTTGTAAATTTTTTTTTTTTTTTTTTTTTACTTTAGGGAGAACTAAGAACAAGATGTTTTATACAAGGCTAAGATACTATTTAAATTCAGATAGAGTAAAAAAAGTATTTGCAAACAGTTCCTCCACCTTGGGGCGCACAGCCATTGAATGTCTTGGTTGCCCACCAAAGATTATGACACTCTAGCTCTCTTGCCCGCTGCCTGTTGTAAGGTTCCAGCCACTGGTAACTATAAATAGGTAAAAATGAGGAAGCGGCAAAGAAGAAAAAGGGCTTAAACGGGTAAATTGAAGATGCATTTTTATGTCAATTACTGTCAGGCCTCGAGTCCTCTGGTTTAGGTGATTGTACACCTTGAAAATAATCCATTGACTTACCTGACATGTCTATTTTAATATATACAGTCAAAGTCATACATTTCCATATAATTTAGCACAATTCATTAAAACTCAGTTTGTCAAATGTCACAACAATACTACAGGCAATGAAGTTTATACACACGTGGTTTGCGTCTGGCAGCATTGCATTTACATTGTATAACTCAAATGTTTTGGGTCCTTCAAAAAGTTTCTCAGAAGAAGATGCTGGAATCTTAAAGGGGTACTCCGGTGAAAAACTTTTTTTTTTTTTTTTTAAATCAACTGGTGTCAGAAAGTTAAACAGATTTGTAAATTACTTCTATAAACAAAATCTTAATCCTTCCTGTACTTATTAGCTGCTGAATACTACAGTGGAAATTATTTTCCCTTTGAAACAAAGAGCTATCTGCTGACATCATGAGCACAGTGCTCTCTGCTGACATCTCTGTCCATTTTAGGAAGTGTCCAGAATAAAAGGGAATCCCCATAGAAAACATATGCTGTTCTGGACAGTTCCTAAAATGGACAGAGATGTCAGCAGAGAGCACTATGCTCATGATGTCAGCAGACAGCTCTGTCAAAAAGAAAATAATTTCTGCTGTAGCGTTCAGCAGATAATAAGTACAGGAAGGATTAAGATTTTTTAATAGAAGTAATTTACAAATCTGTTTAACTTTCTGGCACCAGTTGATTTAAAAAAAAAGTTTTTCACTGGAGTACCCCTTTAACAGAACAAGTGTAACTGAGTCAGGTTTGTAAGCCTCCTTGCTCGTACGAAAGTTCTCGATGAGATTGAGGTCAGGGCTTTTTGAAGGTCACTCCATTATCTCCACCTTGTTGTCCTTGAGCCTTTTTGCCACAACTCTAGAAGTCTGCTAGTGGTCATTGTCCATTTGGATAATCCATTTTCACCCAAGCTTTACAATCCTGGATGATGTGGTAAAATGTGGCTATAATATCGATGTCCGCGCGATCGCAGATGTCTGCCATTATGGCGGGGTCCCTGGCTACTATCAGCAGCCGGGACCTGCCGCGCATTACGCAAGCATCGCTCCGACTCTCGCAGTTATGCATAGAGCGTAAATGTACGACCTGGTGCATTAAGTACCAGCTCACCAGGATGTACATAAATGTACGACCTGGTGCATTAAGTACCAGCTCACCAGGTACGGAGGCAGGTGAGGGGACCTCCGGCTGCCATGCTGGATGATCGGATCGCAGCGGCAGCGCTGTGGGCGATCCGATCATCCATTTTAGTGACCGTGATGCTTCAGATGCCGTGATCTGTATTGATCACGGCATCTGAAGCATCACTGTCACTAAAATGGATGATTGGATCGCCCACAGCGCTGCCGCTGCGATCCGATCATCCAGCATGGCAGCCGGAGGTCCGCTCACATGCCTCCGCTGCCTTCTATGGGTCTTCTGCTCTGGTCTACGATCAAACAGAACAGAGCAGAAGATGACCGATAACACTGATCAGTGCTATGTCCTATATATAACACTGAACAGTATTAGCAATCGAATGATTGCTATAAATAGTCCCCTATGGGGACTATTACAGTGTAAAAAAAAAGTAAAAAAACAAAAGTAAAAAAATTGTGGAAAAACCCCCTCCCCCAATAAAAAAGTAAATTGTCCCATTTTCCCGATTTCACCCCCAAAAAGTGTAAACATTTTTTTATATACATGCTTGGTATCGCCGCGTGTGTAAATATCCCAACTATTAAAATAAAATATTAATCATACCATAAGCTGAACGGCGTGAACGTAAAAAAAAAAAAAAAGTCCAAATTAACTGCTTTATTCTAACATTTTATTCCCAAAAAAATTTATAAAAAAAGGATTCAAAGTTTTATATAAGCAAATATGGTATTAATAAAAAGTACAGATCACGGCGCAAAAAATTAGCCCTCATACCACTGCTTATACGGAAAAATGAAAAGGTTGTAAGTCTTCAAAATAGTGGGATTGTAAACGTACTAATTTGGTTAAACAGTTTGCGATTTTTTTTAAGCGCAACAGTAATAGAAAAGTGTATAGTCATGGGTATCATTTTAATCGTATTGACCCAAAGAATAAAGAACATGTGTCATTTTTACTGTAAATTGTACGGCGTGAAAACGAAACCTTCCAAAATTTGTTAAATTGCGATTTTCTTTTTAATTTCCCCACACAAATAGTATTTTTTGGGTTGCGCCATACATTTTATGGTAAAGTGAGTGATGGCATTACAACGGACAACTGGTCGCGCAAAAAACAAGCCCTCATACTAGTCTGTGGATGAAAATATAAAAGAGTTATGATTTTTTGAAGGCGAGGAGGAAAAAATGAAAATGTCAAAATAAAATTGTCTGAGTCCTTAAGGCCCAAATAGGCTGAGTCCTTAAGGGGTTAATAGATCCTTCACCTTACCTGCTACGGATAAGCATTTAATTGACACAAATATAAACCCACATCTTAGAATAGCATTGGAGCACTTCGCCTTCTACAAAAAAAAGTCATAAATTAAAATCTTAAAAGCAAAGTTATGTAAATCTTCACAATAAAATTATTTAAGGAATATTACTTAATGCGTGCTTTCATCACATTGCCAAATGTTGCTAGGTTTTTTTCTCCATTTGTGCATTGTTGTCACCACTGAGTAAAACTTGTGAAACTTTCCAAAAAAAAGAACAATATTAGCAATAATTAAGAAAGCCAGAAAGTACTTTCAATTTTTATAAAATTAGAGATCAAGAAGAGGGGAAGTAATAAGAGGAAAATACCATTTCTTTAAATGAGGTGAAATTTGTGATGTCAGGAATGGACTCAGGGCCATTTCTATAATCATACAGATGCAATTTTATTGTTCCAGGTATTTATGGGCCGAATTGACAAGTTCCTCTTTACACATATCGAGTCAAGAATTTAGTGTCATGCATCAAACTTAGAATTTAGGTACCAGCATATGTCTCCTTAACGGGGTACTCCGCCCCTAGACATCTTATCCCCTATCCAAAGGATAGGGGATAAGATGTCAGATCGCCGGGGTCCCGCTGCTGGGGACCCCGGGGGATCGCCGCTGCAGCACCCCGCTATCATTACTGCGCAGAGCGAGATCGCTCTGCACATAATGACGGGCAATACAGGGGCCGGAGCATCGTTACGTCACGGCTCCGCCCCTCGTGACATCACGGCCCGCCCCCGTCAATACAAGTCTATGGGAGGGGGCGTGGCGGTCGTCACGCCTCCTGCCATAGACTTGCATTAAGGTGACGGGCCGTGATGTCATGAGGGGCGGAGCCGTGACGTAACGATGCTCCGGCCCCTGTATCGCCCGTCATTACCCACAGAGCGAACTCCCTCTGTGCAGTAATGATGGCGGGGTGCCGCAGCGGCGAACCCCGGGGTCCCCAGCAGCGGGACCCCGGCGATCTGGCATCTTATCCCCTATCCTTTGGATAGGGGATAAGATGCCAGGGGCGGAGTACCCCTTTAACTTTTAGTAGAGGTGAGACATTTGCCTATAAACATTTTTATGGTAGCTTAAAACTAAAAGATGATCTGCCGAACTATTTTGAGTTCTAACTGTACATTTGGCAAGTGGGTTGTCTGATTTAGACAATAGTGTCCGGCAATGAGCTGATCATAGGTTATCTGCTGGTGGGACTCTGTAGAGGAACCCTAGAAGTAAGTGTTTAATTCGCCAACAGTGCCCCTCAATGGCTCGTCAGTGTAATGGACAGATGTGTCTGGAACTCTGGAATATGATATGCTCTTTGTAGACACTCTGGCTAAGCTATGAGGGTACTCAACTCTATTTAGTCAGAATTGTGAGTGGTGTTATATCTAATGCCTTTATCCTTTTTGGGGAATGTGGTGTCCCTTCTGCTATGTGAGGTGGCTATTGAATTGTTGCAGTGGCCATAACATAGTCCTCTGATATGAAATGGTAGTAGATGCTCGGCTTCAAAAGGATCCGGCTCACAGCGCTGATTGACCAGACAGATAGGTAAACTTAAAAGAGGATTTATTGACCAGAATGCGACGCGTTTCGCTGCGATGCACCTAAAAGAGGATTTATTGACCAGAATGCAACGCGTTTCACTGCGATGCACTTAAAAGAGGATTTATTGACCAGAATGCAACACGTTTCACTGCGATGCACTTAAAAGAGGATTTATTGACCAGAATGCAACGCGTTTCGCTGCGCATGTGCAGCGAAACGCGTTGCATTCTGGTCAATAAATCCTCTTTTAAGCTTACCTATCTGTCTGGTCAATTAGCGCCGTGAGCCGGATCCTTTTGAAGCCGAGCATCTACTACCATTTATGTTCTGGAGGGCAGCAGACGACCTTTATACCTATTCCCATTGTTGTGTATGTGCCTACACAACCACCCAGGGAGAGCAGTTCATTTATCAAATTAATCAGCTCTCTGGGTCAAACAATATTATTCTACGGAGCGCTTATTTCCTTGTCTCTGATATTAAAGACCTCCATGTTGGAGTTTGAGGCTATGTGGGCCTCATAGTTAGATACCTTTGGCCTAGCGGTGTCCTCTTTAGTAAGACACAGAATTAATCTACTTGATGCATGACCTGTGAGAGGAGTCAGATTGGTTCTCCAAGAGGCCCATTTAGAAGCCATGACTGTATTCTTCTTACTGTGGTTTCTATTATTATTTTGAATACTTCTTTGGTTTTTTTTATGCATGAACCGCTGGATTCCCTTTGCTCCTGCCTTATGTGGGTTGTATATATACTGTTCCATCAATAGCTTGGAAACGTTTGTGAGATGAAAGGTTTCTATGGACCCCTGCAAGAGACGTTTGCGCCATGCTAGACCCGTGTGGGCCTTGTGAGCAGGTCTTCCACAAATCTAAGTACCTCTACTTGGTGAAGGTAGTGGGGAAGATGGGGATTGTTATTATGTAGTGTTCAATGCAAAATTGTCTCAATATGTCGTGGTGCTAGTGCCACTGGTCTGTTAAAACATTACCAATGCCCCAGCATGGGCTTATCAAGTATTTTATACACCTGTTAGCAAAAGATGATGCTTCAATAAGGTGTCTACTCACTGTTGGCCATATAAGCCTAGATATAGTACGTCTATACACTGAGAGCTTACATTTCAATCTCCAGCTCTCAGTGAGTATACATGAAAGCCCTGCAAGTCCTAAAATGAATAAAAGACTTGGCAGATTGATCGAAATATCCTTGCAACAATATATTCGCCATTCTATAAATAAATTTCCAGTGGTAAAATTGAGGGCTCTGTGTGTTTTTCTAGAGCTTTGTGTTTGAGTGACTCTTCGGCGTTTGTTTAAACAGCGATGTGTTTGCTCTCCGCTCTGGTTACAATTTGCTGCATCAAAAATAAATGGGAGCTTAGTGGATGTGGTTTGATGTGGTAATAATGGGGAGTCTGTTATATACATTAGATGCAGCAGGAATGCGCAGCACTTTGATCGCTGCCTTGCCGCCTATACCTACAGCATTACCAAGAATAAAAACATAAAAAAAGACATTCACGGCCTTGCCTGTTTTATGTCAAGGAGACATATTGCAGAATTATACTGGTGTATTAATATCCTTTAAATTGTTAAGGGAACAATGACAATTTTATTATTCCTGCGGTTGTATTAGAATTTATGTATCCATTTTTTTTTAGGAATAACAATAGTGCAGCTATGCAAATATGGTATATAAGTGTAGTAGGTATCACTTTAGGTCATTCAGGATTCTTGTTGGGATGACAATAGCTAAATAAGTGGAAATGCACTTAAAGGGGTCGATTGCCACAAAGTCCAATCAACAAGAATCTGGCCAAAGTTGCCACATTGCAAGGAAAGTGCAAAGCCACTATGTCCCATTGGCTGTAATTAACGTTTTTTTTTTGGAGGCTCAATGATATGCCCATTATAGCTAAAGGCTGACCAAATAAGATTTGCCCAAAAAAGGGCAAAATGACCCCACATTTTCTTGCAATATGAAAGGAGCTATCCATCCCCCAAAAAATGTATCCCCCTATCCACTGCATGGAGCGGTAAACAGCACGTGCTCCATGCAATGTTCGGGAGTGTGCTAAGTACTGTACTTGGGTATCTCCGGCACTCACATAGACAATGGATGAAGCCGGAGATAGCACATGCCATCTGCGGCTCCATGTAGCTGAGGGAGCCGGAGTCCTGTTATAAAGTTCACAGTGGGTACCAGCAATTGGACCACTTACTCAAACCCCCAGAAAGCAATTATGTAGATAGGGGATTTTTGGGGGGGCTGGATAACCCCTAAATGCATGTTAATGCCACCAATATCTATTCCAAGGCAATTCCTTCAAACTCAGTCTTAGACCGTGCAAACCAGTTATCTAGCAAAATGGGATGTTGATTCTGGGTAGGAAATTTTGGCCTTCCTAAGGATCAACACAGTAGCTTGATAAACTTGAGGTTTATTAACTATGTATAACTAAGGGGTTTCCATTTATGACCAATTTTCTATGTAAGTTGACCAAATAAGTGGTCTTCTTATATCTATAATCAAGTTAAAGGCTTGTAGGCTATTTATTGATAACTAAGGATGTACATATAGACTAAATAGAAGCCAATTTGTTATGGTTCTAGTCTAGAACACTGATATAGCACTCCACCAAAAAGATGTAGGACACAGCCCATACTGATCTAAACATTCTTCGACATCTAAGGGTTAACAGAGTTTAATTTTGTGGCGAGGCATCAAAGTCCAATAAGGGAGAGATGCTTCTATAAATCAATAGCATCTCTTGTTTCATTTAACATTTATGAATAATATTTACATTCAGTTTTCTATTGATCATTATTACTGAAAGCTTTCAGGTTTCCTGCCTTCAGACATAGACCAGTCCAACGTGACTGACGGCATACAGCTAAGGATTTAATGGAAAAGTTTCTGAAAACGAACGTGATAACTTGAAAGGCAGCTGATTTAATCAACTTCAATAGACAACTCACTAAAATTCATTGTTAAAGGGGTACTCAGGTGAACTATTTTTTTTTTTAATCAACTGGTGCTAGAAAGTTAAACAGATTGGTAAATTACTTCTATTTAAAAATCATATTTCTTCCAGTACTTATCAGCTGCTGTATAATAAAGAGGAAGTTATTTGTTTGGAATTTCCTTTCTGTCTGACCACAGTGCTCTCTGCTGACACCTCTGTCCATTTTAGGAACTGTCCATAGTAAGAGCAAATCCCCATAGCAAACCTATTCTACTCTGGACAGTTCCTGACATGGACAGAGGTGTCAGCAGAGAGCACTGTGGTCAGACAGAAAATAAATGAAAAAATAAAAGAACTTCCTGTGGAGCATACAGCAGCGGATAAGTCCTGGAAGGATTAATATTTTTAAATAGAAGTAATTTACAAATCTGTTTAACTTTCAAAATAGTTTTTCACCGGAGTACACCTTTAATGTTTGACTAATGTAAAGCGAATAAGAGAAACGGTTGTCAGTGTTTTCTGTTTATCTTGACTAGAAAGTGGATGCTTGTACTTGCACCTGGTTATTGCACTGGCTAGACTAGGGTGCAGAGTCTATGAGAAAATTTGGTTCGCACACATTACCCCAAAAAGGAGGCATGAACACTGTAGTAGCCAGATAACAACAAGATCTCGAAATTAGGGAACAGATATCCATTACTTTGCTTTAGAAGTATGGTGTGTATGGTGTGTTTGTGTAGTCTTGAGGACCTTGCCAAAGATATGATCTGGATCAAAAAGGATCATAATTGACGCATCTCAATGTGGTCAAGTAGGTTAGGAACGGAGCCAAAGGTCATGATCAGGATCGCAGTCAAGATATGATGATCACGTGATAAGAGAGAGGAGTGTAGTCAGGAGCAAGTTGGAGGACAGAACCAGATGTAGAACTACAGGTACCAGAGGTAGTATCCAAGGGTTTATGCAAGAATATAGAAGAAAGATGATACCCAGCACTCACCAGTAATGCAGACAGCTGAGGAAGGCTCTCATGCCAAAACGTGTCCTTGTTCTACACTATGGCATAATAAATCTTCACTGTGCATTACTGGTGAGTGCTGGGTATCATCTCTCTTCTATCTGTGGCTTTACCTTACCTCATGCACCACCACAGAATCCACGGAAGTGCCGACGTATCCCTATATTACTGTTACAATTCCCATCAGGGCATAAAGCCCCTCCGGGACTAAGCCCTTTACTAGGGTTACCCCTTAAAATATCACTTTTATTGTTTTACTTAAAAAAATTCCCCAATGCTGTGCAAATAATACAGGAGATAAAAAAAGTGGCAGAGCTAAAAATGCATTGGGCTGGTAACAACAGAGAAAGTGTGCGCTTCTCAATTACCGTATTTTTCGCCGTATAAGACGCACTTTTTCTTCCCCAAAACTTGGGGGGGGGGGGAAAGTTGGTGCGTCTTATACAGCGAATACACACACCTATCGCGGTGGTCCCTGCGGCCATCAATGGCCGGGACCAGCGGCTAATACAGGACATCACCCATCGCGGTGATGCCCTGTATTAACCCTTCAGACACGGCAATCAAAGCTGACCGCCGCGTCTGAAGGGAAAGTGACACTAACCCGGCTGTTCAGTCGGGCTGTTCGGGACCGCCGCGGTGAAATCGCAGCGTCCCGAACAGCTTACAGGACCTCAGGACCTTACCTGCCTCCTCGGTGTCTGCTCCGGGATCCCCTGCTTGGCCGGCGCTCTCCTTCGACGTCATCACGTCGTCACGCACGCCGTCCCGTCATCCAAAAGGAGCGGCGTGCGTAACGACGTGATGACGGCGACGGAGAGCGTGGATCCCGGGGAAGAAGACGTTCGGAGCGTCGGGAACACCACGGGGATGCGGCGACAGGGCAGCGGTGACAGTCCAGAGCGGCGGAGACACGTGACTCCGTACGACCTCCTATCCAGTGGCCTTCAACCTTCGGACCTCCAGATGTTGCAAAACTACAACTCCTAGCATGCCCGGACAGCCAACGGCTGTCCGGACATGCTGGGAGTTGTAGTTTTGCAACATCTGGAGGTCCGCAGGTTGAAGACCACTGTTGGGTTCAGAATCTTTATTTTTTTAGATTTTGCACCTATAAATTGCGTCTTATACGCCGGTGCGCCTTAAAGGGCGAAAAATACGGTATCTTATGTCTATGGTCAGATGTGCAATGTCAGAAACCGAAAATTATAAAGGAAATTAGTAGAATTTAGAGCACAGTTCTGCAGGCAAATGCCATATAACTGAGAAAAATAACAGTATTTTCAAAGGTTCTTAACATCACATGGGGCTACAGTCATAGATTACTACAATGTGCCAGAGATACAAAGAACCGTAACCTTTTATAAAATATCTGAACCCTGTAAAAGTCCTGAAATATCAGTTACAGCTCTTATTAATGATGCTTAAAGAAAATATCTTTTTCTCCAAATATTCAACCACTGAAATGTATTTAGCTCTCCAGATGTAGACAATCTGTATGAAAAATGTGCATTAATGTTCCACAGTTTTATACTCGCTTCTGTAGCATTTTCTTACTTTCAAAGCATTCCTGGTACTTCCACGTATTCTCCAGATTCAGGGAACGCAAATGTTACATATGTCTGTATTATTAAGTTTCACAAAAGATACGCACCTGTCGTCTGCGCACACTAGGGCAGCAATTCTGTCGGCTAATATGGTGGAACCATCGGGGAGTAACGTTACTGAAAATACAAAGTTTTACAAAAAAGGCACCAATGAAAAACACAAGATGCATAGACATAACAGTTTTCAGTGGATCAATTTCAGAGTAATTCCACATTAGATGGGAGAATCCATTGATCTGAGAGATTCTGAATATGGCCCAAGACTAACCAAGGCTAGTACTGACCTCAGGTACCTTGTGCTTTTTTTTAAATACAGGGTGGGTGGGCCATTCATATGGATACACCTTAATAAAATGTGAATAGTTGGTGATAGTAACTTCCTGTTTGTGGCACATCAGTATATGTGAGGGGAGGAAACTTTTCAAGATGGGTGGTGACCATGGCGGCCATTTTGAAGCCAGCCATTTTGAATCCAACTTTTGTTTTTTCAATAGGAAGAGGGTCATGTGACACATCAAACTTATTGGGAATTTCACAAGAAAAACAATTATGTGCTTGGTTTTAATGTAACTTTATTCTTTCATGAGTTATTTACAAGTTTCTGACCACTTATAAAATGTGTGCAATGTGCTGCCCATTGTGTTGGATTGTCAATGCAACCCTCTTCTCCCACTCTTCACACACTGATAGCAACACCGCAGGAGAAATGCTAGCACAGGCTTCAAGTATCCGTATATACTGCTATATACTACTATATACACCGCAGGAGAAATGCTAGCACAGGCTTCCAGTATCTGTATACACTGCTATATACTACTATATACACCGCAGGAGAAATGCTAACACAGGCTTCCAGTATCCGTATACACTGCTATATACTACTATATACACCGCAGGAGAAATGCTAGCACAGGCTTCCAGTATTCGTATACACTGCTATATACTACTATATACACCGCAGGAGAAATGCTAGCACAGGCTTCCAGTGTCCGTATACACTGCTATATACTACTATATACACCGCAGGAGAAATGCTAGCACAGGCTTCCAGTATCCGTAGTTTCAGGTGTTGCAGAATGGGCAAAACAAAAATTGGAACAGGACCCTCAGTTTACACAAAAGATTTTTTTCAGTGATGAGGAAACTTTTATGTGAATGGTGAAGTTAACAAACAAAACCACCGCTATTGGTCTGACACCAACCCACATTGGATAGATCCCTCCAAGACTGTTGGAACACAAAAATTAATGGTATGGTGCGGTATATGGGGTACAAAGATAGTGGGGCCATTCTTCATCAATGGAAACCTCAAGGACACTGGATATGCGAAATTGCTACATGATGATGTGTTTCCCTCTTTATGCACTGAAGCTGCACGTTCCCTGAGTTTTTCCAGCAAGATGGTGACCACCACATTATGGGTGTCAGGTCCGAGCATTCCTAGATGAACAGTTTCCTGGAAAGTGGATTGGTCGTCGTGGGCCAGTTAAATGGCCCCCAAGGTCTCCCGATCTGACCCCCTTAGACTTTTATCTTTGGGGTCATATGAAGGCAATTGTCTGTGCTGTGAAGATACGAGATGTGCAGCACCTGAAACTACGGATACTGGAAGCCTGTGCTAGCATTTCTCCTGCGGTGTATATAGTAGTATATAGCAGTGTATACAGATACTGGAAGCCTGTGCTAGCATTTCTCCTGCGGTGTATATAGTAGTATATAGCAGTATATACGGATACTTGAAGCCTGTGCTAGCATTTCTCCTGCGGTGTTGCAATCAGTGTGTGAAGAGTGGGAGAAGAGGGTGGCATTGACAATTCAACACAATGGGCAGCATATTGAAAACATTTTATAAGTGGTCAGAAACGTGTAAATAATTAATGAAAGAATAAAGTTACGTTAAAACCAAGGACATCATTGTTTTTCTTGGGAAATTCCCAATATTGAAAAAACAAAAGTTGGATTCAAAATGGCTGACTTCAAAATGGCCGCCATGGTCACCCCCCTTCTTGAAAAGTTTCCCCCCTCACATATACTAATGTGCCACAAACAGGAAGTTAATATCACCAACCATTCCCATTTTACTAAGGTGTATCCATATAAATGGCCCACCCTGTAGTTTGGAGAGTATAGAGACAATGGTATGACCGAGGGACAACATCCAGCAAGGCAATCCTGTGGATGGAAACAACAATGAAAGGGGACAGAGAGTGGTCAAGGAAACTGTAGCCGAATACAATGCTAGTGTTCAACTAACATATCTGACAGCATAACTTGCCATGGGTTATGATGGAAGACAACCAGTTCCAGGGCCATTTCTGTCTAAGGGAAGCAGAAAGCTTAGACATCAGTGGGCAAAAGAGCGATGAAAAACACCACCCTGTCATATGGATCGAGATCTCTGTGGAGAAACATGGCCTGATCAGCTTATCCAGATCTCTGTGAAAAACATTGCACGGCCAAATGGATCTAGATCTCTGTAGATAAACATGGCCTGGTCAGATGGATCCAGATCTCAGTGGATAAAAACACTACATAGTCATATGGATCAGCATCTCTGTAGATAAACACCACCTGGTCAGACAGATCCAGATCTCTGTGGCAAATGTAAGGACCTGCGCTCCAGCCCCATATGCGGGCCGTGAGCGCATGGCCCCATCTCCTTCTGCTGCTGGCAGGGCTGGGATTCCGCCCGCATGTGAGTCCCAGCCAGTCACTCACCTCCTGTTTCTTCTGCCTCCTCTCCGCTCTGAAATTTAAAGGGCCAGTACAGCCATTGATTAAGTAAATACTTGTGGCTAATTTAATAAATTTCTCCACCTCCCACTCTTCCCTGACGGATCTTTGTTGCCCTAGTGCCTGAGAGAAAGTGTTCCTGTGTATTGCCTTGCCGTGTATCATACCCTTTGCTCCGTGACCTGACCTTGCTCCTGTGCTTCCTGCCTAGTGACCACTTGCTACGTTCCTGACTAGACTACTGTGCTGCCAGCCCTGACCTTCTGCTATTCTGACCACGAGTTGCCGTATCCTACCTGTGCCTCAAATTCCTCAGCCGCCTGTGTGGTCGAGCCATGCCAGGGGTAGCGACCTGGTTGCTGCCTGCCGCAGCAAGTCCATCCCGCTTTGCGGTGGGCTCTGGTGAAGACCAGCACCTTAGACTCCGCTCCCTGGTACAGTCCATGTCATCCGTCACACAGGTCCAGCGGATCCACATCCACCGGTGTTCCTGTCTGCTGAAACGTGTGTTACAGCAAACATGGCCTGATCACATGGATAAAGATATCTTTTACATAATGCTGGTGGGAGGGGCACAATGAGTGTATGGATCCCTTCTATTAGGTGTGAACAGTTTATGCTGGTGAAGGAGGTGTTATGGTGTGGGGAATGTGTTTTTGCACACTCTGGGACCTCTGATACCTGTGAATGGACATTTCCACTGTAGGGCTTATATAATTTTTGCCCATAAAGTTAACCCCTTCATGGCAGCTGTCTCTTCTATGAGAGAAGGAGACTGTCAGCAGAGCAATGCACCATCTGCAAGGGTTGTATAGTTGTGGATTGGCTCCAAGAACATGACAGCAGATTTTTCTTCCTTCCCTAGCCTTCACAGTCCCCAGATGTTAATCCTATAGAGCATATCTGGGATAAGAGCATGGCAGAACCCCCATCTTACATGCAGAAACTGGGAGAAGCCATCCTGTCTACTTTGTCCTGCAGAATGATTTTGATGCCTATTAGAATTTATGCCACAATAAACTGCTTTGGTTCTGAAGTCCAAGAGGTTACTAGATGAAGGCCCAAAAAGTTGTCATACAGTGTATGTTGTCATTATGTAGTATGTTGGGCATGTGCAAAAAGGTTGTAATTGTAAGACAACTCAGTAGTGTTATTCTCTTTAAAGAGAAGCCAACTGCTGACAACTGGTTCTAAGAAATGCTGTCAGCAACATATTGTTGTCTTTTTACAGAACTACAGCTTCCAGCATGCCCTCGCAGTCTGTCCACAGTGACAAATCAATCAGTGCTAGGAAAATGCAGAATAAAACCTCTACATTGACCTGCTGTAATCCAACAATTGCAAAATCTCTTTAAATCTTATTATGGGAAGGGGTTTTGATTTGTTCCCATCCCAGGGCTGATCAGAACAGTTTAATCTCGGTATTTCTGACAATATCCTCCGCTCCACGGATAGAAGAAGAAAAGCCGCAAGGGGTTGAAGAATAGTTCATCTCAATCTATATGTAGCACAAACCTATGTACGAGGTACCTGTTGAGATCGCCGTACTCGCCCTCCAGCAAAAACAATAATTAGCAGTTCTTAGTCCCAGGCGTCCTTCGCCAATGCGGTGATATATATGAAACACAAAAAATGACTGCGGCACCCAGCCACGCACGGCACAGCTGGAGTTGTGTATGCTCAATCAATGTTTAATGCACCAATCAGATGTTTTGATAAGGGCACCAAGCCCCAGAGAGGTTTGGAGAAGCGATCAAGGTTCAGATTAATAAGGGAAAATATCAAGTTCTGGAATTTAGCTTCCCCGCAGATCTCAATAAATGTCTTTGAGGAAATGATTAGAGAGACGCAGCACATCTGGGAGGCTCACAAGGTACAGACGTTCTCACCTAGCTGCTACATTACTGACACTAATTTGAGGCTCATTTATCCACTTGTTTATCTCCCTTTCCTCTATTTCAAGGTTTTGCAGAAATTCTGCACATAATGATCAGCTACTGTATAACATTAAATCCACATATCTAAAAACGATTAGGTCTCCATTGTGCTGTCATAGCAGCTGTGAACTTTTAAGACGTGGACACCACAAGATCCCTAAAAATTATCTAACATTAACTTTTTCAACAATTGGCTCCACATTAGTTCTCCTGTGGAACTGGACGAGATGAACTATCTCATATGCCTCATTGAGGCTTGGATGCTCATTACCTATCACTGTTTTGAAGGGGTACACCACCCCTAGACTTCTTATCCCTATCCAAAGGATAGGGGATAAGATGTCTGATTGTGGGGGTCCAGCCGCTGGGAATCCCTGCAATCTCTGCTGCGGCACCACAGCCATCAGGTGCCCAGAGCGAACTTTGCTCCATGCCTGATGACTAGCGATGCGGCGCTGATGTCACAGTCACGACCCCCTTGTGATGCCACGCCCTCCCTCTCAATGGAAGTCTATGGGAGGGGGCATTACAGCCACCACGCCCCCTCCCATAGACTTGCATTGAGGGGCGTAACCGTGACGCCACGAGCCTCCGCTGCTGCAGCCAGACTTCTAAACGAACGCCGGGTGCTGTAGGGCCCAACTACATTTTCTGTAAATTAATGGAAGGAGGTATTGACCAATAGGTCATGAAAAGCAAAAGGTAAATAAACACCACATCTTTCCTAGGGGGCAAAATAAGACACCATAATAGGAGGCCCATTTCAATATTTTCTATGGGTCCCCATTTCTTCTATGTATGTCACTGCTCTGATCCATTCCATCTAGCCATTATAATTTGGTCCTTGTCAAAATTGCTCAGATCTTAATTGCTGCCGATTTTAGCTGCTACCAACGTCATATTCAAGACTTGACTGTTAACTTGCTGCTTTACATATTGCGACCGTTTATAATTACACATTAGTGATTTTTCGCTGGGTTTACACTGCTTTTTTGCAATTTATTTTTAATTTAGCAAACTGTTGCGGTTTTGTGATAAGACTGTTGACAGAAAATAAAATAAAAACGTCTTACCGATTAAAAATGTATTACCAATAACCGCAATGCATTTTTCCCTGACCCTCAAAACACGATAGGGTGTAATCACACATAGTGGTCAAATTTCAATTTTTACACCAATTTCGAAAAAGAATTAAAGAAAAGAAAAAAAAAGAAAACTATTAATACACAGATCACAAAAAAAAAAACAAAAAAAAAACAAGGGGTGAATAAAAGCCTAACTATTAAGCCTAAAGGTGAATTCGCATTTGCTGAATTTGTGGCATTTTTTTCTTTCGTTAAATCACAGAGTTTTTGTAAATATTCCACAAATAATTTTCTACTATTTCATGTAACTGTATATTTTTGTGAAGTGATTTTGCAGTTCTCGCCACAATTTGCCAGTTAATATCTGACGGACACAGCACTGAGTTGTCAGATGGAGGACTGATGAGGCTCACCGTGGTCCCATTCACCTCTGCTCATAGGTACGGGTCCTTTTGTGAACTTTTTGTGAAGTGATTCTTATGTAATGAAGGTGGTGAGAGGGCGGTGCGGTATTATGTATTCTAATGAATAGATGCTGAGGAGATTGCAATTACCATTAATATGGAGAATGGGAACTGCTGTGTATTTTAATGGATTAAGGAAGAAGACCACTGTGACAGCTGAAACTTTTTTTTAGCTTTTTTTTCAGGATAATGCTGTAAATGTCTGATTCACAAGACTTTATTATGGATTTTACAAGTTTTGTGCAGTATCCACATGGATCCACATCTACAAGTTATCCACATGTAAAGCAAAGCATAGCATGACCTATGAACCCCATAGCTTGATGGTCTATTCACACATACAGTATTCTGCACAGATTTGATGCACAGGATTTTCTGCTGCACATTTCAATGTAAACTAAATGACTGAACACAGCTTCAAATCCTGCGCATCAAATCCTGAACATCAAATCTGTGCAGGATACTGTACATGGGAATAGACCCTAAAAGGGAAATCCAGAGGGAAAAAAAGATATACAGTGGTCCCTCAAGGTACAACATTAATTTGTTCCCGGACGACCATTGTATGTTGAGACCATAATTCTATGAAAACTTGGTAATTGGTTCTAAAGCCCCGAAATCTAGAAACAGGAAAAGTAAGGAAAAATAAGTAGATAGCTAATACAGAGAAAGCAAATCCTTATATATAAAAGTAAGAAAGATCTGCTGGGAGCTGTAGTCAC
The DNA here is from genome assembly GCF_029499605.1 of Hyla sarda. Taxonomy (NCBI): domain Eukaryota; kingdom Metazoa; phylum Chordata; class Amphibia; order Anura; family Hylidae; genus Hyla; species Hyla sarda. The sequence continues at coordinate 29,053,198 of NC_079196.1, read as the reverse complement.
TGTCTATGTAGAGGACAGGAGCTTCTTCAGGGTCCTGTACATTGCAGGCAATGTCCCAAAAAAGTCAAATGGAGCCGTCTCCATCTGGAGCAGCTAACCTTGGCACAGGTAAAGAGCAGTACAGAACATGTAATACCTACCTGCACTGTAGGGAGGCACCACCAGACAGCCAGTCAGTGCATGCACTTCAGTAATACAGTGAAATGCCCATTCTGATTGGTCAGATTTTCCTGCCATTGACACATTTCACAGATCTGGACTGGTATATGAATTGTATGATTAGTTTTGTTTCAAGTTACAATGTTCTAGAAAAAACCATTGAATGTTGGAAATTTTGGAACCTGAGACCATTGTAAGTTTAGGGATCACTGAAGTCTTAAAGGGGTGTTCTGGGCAAAAACATCTTATCCCCTATTGAAAGGATAGGGGATAAGATGTCTGATCGCGGGGTCTGCCGCTGGGAACCCCCGCGATCTCCCTGCAGCAGACCGCATTCTATGCGTAGCTGAGTCTGCAGTTTCGGAAACCGCCGGGCTTTCGAGATGGGGACGTGACGTCACGCCACGCCCCCTTCATTCACTTCTATGGGAGGGGGTGTAACGGCCACAATGCCCCCTCCCATAGACATAGATCCTAGGGGATAAGATGTTTTTGCCCGGAATACCCCTTTAATTCAATTATAAAGATTTGTAAATTACTCATAAATTTGTACTTTCAGTAAATTAGTACTTTCAGTACTTATCAGCTGCTGACATTTCCCCCGAAAGAGGTCATGCAGTTTATTGCAACTTAACACAGTGCTCTCTGCTGCCACCTCTGTCTATTTCACAAAAGGAGATGTTTACTCTGGGGGTTTGCTTCTGCTATATTGCTATATACAGTTCTTAACATAGACAGAGGGGGCAGCAAGGAGCACTGTTTTCGACTGGAAAGAACTACATGACTTCCTCCAGGGCACAGTGCTAATAAGTTTCGGAAGGCTTGAATTTTTTAAATATAAGTAATTTACAAATCTATCTGGCTCCATGTGATTATTACCCCCGTGAGTACCCCTTTAATAAAGGCTTAAAAAGTACCCGTCACTAAATAAACTGTTCTCAACTACCTCAGGCTATGTTCCCTAACTAATCCTAACACCCATCCTGCAAAAGTGGGCGTTTCCCAGCAGGCATGACATCACTGAAGCCTGCTGGGGGACCACTTCCGCCCTCACATTGTTGCAGCATTGTGATGAATAGAAGACCTCCGGCTCTGTGCATGTTTCAGTCTGTGCGGCTATCAGTGAGGCCCCCCTTCAGCTTTCAGTCTGTGCGGCTATCAGTGAGGCTCCCCTTCAGTTTTCAGTCTGTGTGGCTTTCTGTGAGAATGTGTGGTGCTTTCATTTTCTGTGCAGCTGTCAATCAAACTCAGTGCAGAGAAACACTTTCTGTGTTTGGACTCCTGCCAGGCCGGGAGGAGACCGTACTCACTGTATTAATTGTGGCAGGGAACAGAACAGAGCCACCTAGTGGCCATTTTTTATATTACATTTTAAACAAATTTATGTTGATAATTTTAAAGGGGAGTATATGGGAAAGGGTCTGCTAATTACACAAGGAACACTATATTAAAAGTTTTTTTTGGTGACAGGTACTCTTTAACAATTAGATCTGCACATACAGATCTATATGGAGGTTTCGTAAATCTTACCATACACTTTCTATAGCTAATGGCCAGACCCTCATTTGACCCTCAGCTGCTATAAATATACAGACTAAATTCGGCCAAGCAAATATGTGCTGCCATTGGGAAGAGGGACCTAAGTTTCTGCCAGATTCCTCTGGTGGTGCCTTATGTCTCTTCAGAGGAAAGGACAAAACCTTTTGGCATTTCCCTGTGATTAACAGGTAGACTTTAAAGGGTTACTCCTCCCCTAGATATCTTATCCCCTATCCAAAGGATAGGGGATAAGATGTCTGATTGTGGGGGTCCCGCAGCTGGGACCCATGCAATCTCTGTACAGCACTTGGCATTCATCTAGAACATTGGGTGCGGGCGGCGGGCGTGTCCGTGACGTCACGACTCCCCACCTCTCGCTTCGAGCGTTCGGAACAAAATGTTCCGAACACTGGGGCAGCGGAGTACTCCTTTAAGGCCTCATTCTTTACAACTCATACAGAGAAGTCTATGGAGCCAAACTGTATGTTTGTAATTACATATGGAGGATTGCACTATATTTTGTTAAAACTAAGACTTGGACTCTGTATTATGGAGCTAGTCACTCCTCCAAAGTATAACATCTTTGTATTATGTTGTTGTTTAAAGGCACAATATGGTGGGACACAAAGTTGTATTATGGTGCTGTAGGAACTCTAAGTGCCTCCCTGCAGGCTCCGTACACACAGATCTGCCATGTTCATTGGGCCTAATTGGGAAAATAGTAGTAATGTCGGTATTAGTGCCCCCAGCGTTCCACAAGCTTTCACTGTAAAAAATTCCACTTGAATTTCCTGTATAGAAGTTGATGAATAATTATTCCAAACAAAAGCACCTCTAAATGATACGGTAAAAATAAAACAGTGCAGTACTGGGGAGGTGGAGGAAAGGAGGTATATAGCAATTACTGGAAATTAAGGTAAGTTATCCGCTGTCTATAATTACCTTTATTGATGTTATGATTGAAAGCACAAATATAGTAAATTATGTGCTGGCTCGCGACGACGGAATATTACAGAAACGCTCATTTATCTCTTTTAACCTTTATCTAGAACAGACTATAAATTTGTATGCAAATGATGTCGATGATCAGACGCTATCTCCCAGGCTCGCTTGATGCAGACGACTAAATCTTTTTTTTTCCCCTGCTGAGTCCTATTAAACTGTCCAGTACATCTAAAAAGGTGTAGAATTTACCGGACTGAAAATGCAACTCCTTGTGTGTGGAAAAAAAAGATCAAATATAAAATGTAATAGTTGCAAAACACGTAAATTAAATTTTTCATCATTTTTTTTTTTTACCAAAATTCTAAAAACAAAGTTGGCCATTTTTCCCCCCCAATTAATATTATTATGAAGAGGTGAGCAACCACCGGCTGGTTCCTTTAGTATGTAAATTTTAGGTATACAAAGATCGAGAGCTTTTATTTAAGAAATATGCCCCAGGGCAATAGTACTAGGCATTCGGGAGATTTCTTGGTTTGGTATTAAATAAATAGTTGTTAAGAGATCACATGAAGATGTGTCTCAGAAGATGAAAAGCCGCTTGGTCTGAATAATTTATTGTGATGCAATATTTTCTAGAAGTCAAATTAAGAAGACAAAAATGTAGCAGTGTGCAAATGTTTGGTCTAAGAAAGGCATTTATAATGCGGTATCTTAGAATATGCATGAGACGAGTTCTTGAGCTAAAGCCATTAACTTGGAGAGAGTTGGCAGTGAAAGTTGAGCGGATTTTCGTGGTGAAGTCGACACACACATTTGCTCGACCACAGGAACACTGAATGCTAAAATTATATAGTGTAAACAACGTTTGTCTTTTCCCTTTTTTTTTTCTCATTTTGCTGATTTAAAGGAAAAATATATAGGGACTTGTATATCAAGAACTGTCCAGTCCCACCCATCATAATGCAGCTCAAATTCAGCTTAAAAGGGGTTGTCCATATTATTATATGGTGGGAGAAACAAGGCAGACTGGGTAAAAAAAAATGCAGCCCTCATCTAACTGATCCCCGGGCGATAACGCCCTGGGGGGCTACATGATCTCCACTTCCTTGTCTTAGCACAAGGAAATGTTCACTCACTGATCACACAGGTGACCTGACCTGAGTGGGCTCTATATTGTATTGAGAAAGGGAGCAGGAACCCGAGTACTGTTGAGTTGTTCAATGAGATTTTACTACAAAAAAAGGGGTAGACCTCCGTCACTTATACCTTACTAGCACCAATTTTATGTTCCCTTTATACAACACCTCATGGCTGGTATTATCTATCTACAGTCATGGCCGTAAATGTTGGCACCCCTGAAATTTTTCGAGAAAATTAAGTATTGCTTACAGCAAAGGATTGCAGTAACACATGTTTTGCTACACACATGTTTATTCCCTTTGTGTGAATTGGAACTAAACCAAAAAAGGGAAGAAAAAAAGCAAATTGGACATAATGTCACGCCAAACTTCAAAAATGGGCTGGACAAAATTATTGGCACCCTTAACTTAATATTTGGTTGCACACCCTTTGGAAAAAATAACTGAAATCAGTGGCTTCCTATAACCATCAATAAGCTTCTTACACCTCTCAGCCGGATTGTTGGACCACTCTTCCTTTGCAAACTGCTCCAGGTCTCTCTTATTGGAAGGCGCCTTTTCCCAACAGCAATTTTAAGATCTCTCCACAGGTTTTCAATGGGATTTAGATCTGGACTCATTGCTGGCCACTTCAGAACTCTTCAGCACTTTGTTTCAATCCATTTCTGGGTGCTTTTTGACGTATGTTTGGGGTCATTGTCCTGCTGGAAGACCCAAGATCTCGGACGCAAGCCCAGCTTTCTGACACTAGGCTGTACATTGCGACCCAAAATCCGTTGGTAATCCTCAGATTTCATGATGCCTTGTACACATTCAAGGCATCCAGTGCAAGAGGCAGTAAAACAACCCCAAATCATCATTGAACCTCCACCATATTTCACTGTAGGTACTGTGCTCTTTTCTTTGTAGGCCTCATTTCGTTTTAGGTAAACAGAATGATGTGCTTTACCAAAAAGCTCTATCCTGGTCTCATCTGTCCACAATACGTTTTCCCAGAAGGATTTTGAGAAGAATTAACTCAAGTTCATTTTGGCAAAATGTAGTCTTGCTTTTTTTTGTCTCTGTGTCAGCAGTGGGGTCCTCCTGGGTTTCCTGCCATAGCGTTTCATTTCATTTAAATGTTGACAGATAGTTTGAGCTGACACTGATGCTCCCTGAGCCTGCAGGACAGCTTGAATATCTTTGGAACTTGTTTGGGGCTGCTTAGCCACCATCTGGACTATCCTGCGTTGACACCTTTCATCAATTTTTCTCTTCCTTCCATGCCAAGGGAGATAAGCTACAGTTCTTGATAATGTTGCGCACTGTGGACAAAGGCAAATCTAGATCTCTGGAGATGAACTTGTAACCTTGAGAGTGTTGATATTTTTAAACAATTTTGGTTCTCAAGTCCTCAGACAGTTCTCTTCTCCTCCTTTCTGTTGCCCATGCTTAGTGTGGCACACACAGACACCGAATGCAAAGACTAAGTGAACTTCTCTCCTTTTTATTTGCTTTCAGGTGTGATTTTTATATTGCCCACATCTATTAATTGCCCCAGGTGAGTATAAAGGAGCATCAAATGCTTGAAACATTCTTATTTTTCCACAATTAGAATTAGCCACAAAGCCGCTTGACAAAGGCCTTGTGAGAAGGCTGAAACTTCGCTATTTTTGATGCTTTGTGAATAAAGCCACACACTATTCACCTGCAATCCGCGAGTGCCGCTGTTTTCCTTCGATATTTACCTGGGACTTGGGACCGAGTCAACCAGCGAGCACCATCCTGCACACCGTAGTGCTGCCCGTTTCTTTCTTCTATCTATCTATCTATCTATCTATCTATCTATCCATCCATCCATATCAGAATTGTGTGTTAATAAATAGCATACATCCCAATGAACAAATTTTACAACATTTTAGCCATGCTACAAAATTGCCAAGATAGTTTTATAAAGTGCCTGAAACAAAAATAAATTTGGTGCACACCATGTCCTCTATGATTTGGACACAATTTGTCAGAATTATTCCTGTTGTTTCAGGTAAGTTGGCAACATGGAGGATATTATAAAGCAGTAAGCTGTGAATGAGATATAATGAGTGAATGAGAGCCTAATAGGGACCTACAGTCAGGTCCTTAAATATTGGGACATTGACACAATTCTATCATTTTTGGCTCTATACACCACCACAATGGATTTGAAATGAAACAAACAAGATGTGCTTTAACTGCAGAAAGGAGGGTAAGTTTCGGGATAAGTTCCCCCTTTCTCAATTGCAGAAAGGGGGAACTTACCCCCGAAACGCGTTTTGCATGTCTATATCTCATTTTATGTAACAATAAATGGGATTTTATCTATAAGACCGAATTTTCATTCCGATCTCCACAAGGCAGAGCCATTGCAGACCACCTTTTTTTGCAATTTTTTTTGCAATGCTCTTAACTGCAGATTGTCAGCTTTAATTTGAGGGTGAACATTCAGGTGAACAGTGTAGGAATTACAATAGTTTGCATATGTGCATATATAGTTTGCATATGTGCCCCCCACTTGTTAAGGAACCAAAAGTAATGGGACAGAATAATAACCATAAATCAAAATTGAATTTTTAATACTTGGTTGCAAATCCTTTGCGGTCAATTACAGCCTGAAGTCTGGAACGCATAGACATCAGCAGACATTACTGGGTTTCATCCCTGGTGATGCTCTGCCGCCTCTACTGCAACTGTCTTCAGTTTCTGCTTGTTCTTGGGGCATTTTCCCTTCAGTTTTGTCTTCAACAAGTGAAATGCTCAATCGGATTCAGGTGACTGACTTGACAATTGCATAACATTTCACTTTTTTCCCTTAAAAAATGATGTGGTTGCTTTTGCAGTTTGCTTTGGGTCATTGTCCATCTGCACCGTGAAGCGCCGTCCAATGAGTTCTGAAGCATTTTGCGGAATATGAGCATTTAATATTGCAGTATCAATACAAGAGAAGCAGTTCCATTGGCAGCCATACATGCGCACTATGCCATGACACTACCACCACCATGCTTCACTGATGAGGTGTATGATCATGTTCCTTTGCTTCTCCATACTCTTCTCTTCCCTCTGGTACAAGTTGATCTTGGTCTCATCTGTCCATAGGATGTTGTTCCAGAACTGTGAAGGCTTTTTTAGATGTTGTTTGGCAAACTCTAATCTGGCCTTTCTGTTTTTAAGGCTCCCCAATGGTTTCCATCTTGTGGTGAACCCTCTGTATTCCCTCTAGTGAAGTCTTCTCTTGTTAACTTTGACACACGTACACCTACCTCCTGGAGAGTGTTCTTGATCTGGCCAACTGTTGTGAAGGGGTTTTCTTCACCAGGGAAAGAATTCTTCTGTCATCCACCACAGTTGTTCTCCTTGTTCTTCCGGGTCTTTTGGTGCTGCTGAGCTCACCGGTGCGTTCCTTCTTTTCAAGAATGTTCCAAACAGTTGTTTTGGCCACGTCTAATGTTTGGCTATGTCTCTGATGGGTTTGTTTTGTTTTTTCAGCCTAATGATGGCTTGCTTCACTGATAGTGACAGCTCTTTGGATCTCTTGAGAGTTGACAGCAACAGATTCCAAATGCAAATAGCACACTTGAAATTAACTCTGGACCTTTTATCTGCTCATTGTAATTGGGAATAACACACACCTGGACATGTAACAGCTGAGAAGCCAATTGTCCCATTACTTTTGGCCTCTTAACAAGTGGGAGGCACATATGCAAACTGTTGTAATTTCTACACCGTTCAACTGATTTGGATGTAAATACCCTCAAATTAAAGCTGACAATCTGCAGTTAAAGTATATCTTGTTCGTTTCATTTCAAATACATTGTGGTGGTGTATAAAACCAAAAATTATAGAATTGTGTCAATGTCCCAATATTTATGGACCTGACTGTAACACTCAAAGGAACTGGTATACTCTCTCTGCGTGGTTCTGGCTCTCACAGTCATTCCCCCTTCTCTCCCTCTACGCCCTCCCCTTATACTTCTATGTGCAACATGCCATCTGATCCATCAGTAAGCTGTTTTGAAGAGCTGAGCGCAAATGTAGAAAAGCCAAGGTCCCTGCAGTCATTAACTTCTGCTAGAAACATTGTTTATTGAAGTTCTACATATAAGGGTATACGGGAAGCGTTCTGACAAACACCTTACCTTACTAGACAGCTGAGTAAGGCAAGGTGTTTGCCGAAACGTGTCCTGTATACCCTCATATATGAAATTTACAATGTTTCTAGCAGAAGTTAATGAGTCTTGGAACCTTGGCTTTTCTATGTCCACGGGTTATATCTGATACTGCCTTTCAGGGGTTGCCCCCTCTCGGGGATAAGCCCTTACTAGATACCCTCCCCTAAAAGCAAACTTTTATTGAATTTATGTTAAAATTCTTTTAACCCCTTCACACGTTCTAAAATTATCCACGATGCAGTACTGTGCTTGCAGTGGGGATATTGTATTAACCCCCTACTGTGTTAGGTATCACTGGAGCTATGGTGCCTAAATTGTATATATGATTGGTGTGCTACGGTATCTGCATCACCTAACCATAGACTGCCTGTCCTATTATAATTTCAAGGTCTGCCGCTGGTTAAAACACAGACAAAACCTCCCCGACGTTTCGCGGATGAATCCGCTTTGTCAAGGGTTGCGAGGCTACTATTTGAGTAAATGGGCTGGCACACTACAGATAAACTGGTGGGGCACTTTTATTGGAAGAAAGAAGCCATGTTTTCTAACCATCAGCAATTGGGGTATGTCATTTTTAAGCCATGTTTCAAAAATCTTGAAACACCGGGGTGTTCTTGGGGGCCATAGAATTTGTCTATTTGCAGAGGGGCCCTATTGTGATTTTGCTCTAAAAGCCACCGTCGGCCTTGCAACATATTACCAGATGAGTTGATCGGTCTTGATAGGATATCATTTCTCCTGACAGTGTGTGAAGGCTGATGATATCTTTCAGGTTTAGATACAGAGGAAATTATTTAACACCTGCAATATTTGGGTTGTTTCATCCTTATGCACATCTTTATATGGAACAAGCTACCGATCAGTCATCAGTCTGTCCTGGAGAGAACAGGTTGTGATGTTAACAGTGTGTGAACTCGGCAAGATGCATGTGTTCTGCATGCGGTCTAGTCCGCTAGTGTGGAGGTGGTAAACATCTGAGGTATCCAGCCGATCACAGAACTCTTATTTGCTATTAGTCTAGGAGCTAGAAATTTCATGTTTCTCTGTTGGCTTCCTATTTGTTTGCCTTTTTGCTAACCATAATAAAATGGCATAATCTCCAGGGCCTGTAGACAGAAAAATATTTAAAAAAAAGAAACAGAGAAAAAAAATTGAAAAATAGAACAAAATACAAAAAAATTATCAAATCAGGAGAATCTAAAACAAAGGGCAAAATGTTGATGTGCTAATTCATTATATATATTTTTTTTATGTATCTTTATGACTGTTGGAGCTGTTTTACTGATATATAGGTCCAAATCGCCTACATAGATACACAGGCAAATGATACAATTCTGGCTGTATCTTTGCTGCAACCTGCTAGGCAAATCAGTGGGGATAAGCCTACATTCAGATCACGTTTTGTGCCCTCTGTTGGGCTACACACAAGCTCTGTCAGATAGAGATGCAGATGTACAGCCCAATGTATTGCTGACGAGTCCATAGACCTGACGAGGCCAAACACAGTCTAATTGTGCTAGTCAATGTTAGTCAGAATTGTGTTAGTCAATTCTGACTGTATGCGCTGTATGTACTGGACCCCAAAACATGGTCAAATGCGCGACCAACAACGATTACATTTGGCCCAATCAAGTGTGTGGATCGGTCAGGAACACATTGGGTTGCATGTCGGCATCGCATTTTACTCATATGTTTTTTCCAGCTGTCCAAAGCCCAAATCCACCACATTTTATGTGAGAACATCTGTTTCAAGGACATGCCCCTTTTCCCATGACCACGCCCCTTTGTTGGATTTTCTGCGTAAAACATTGAGTTGTTCAGGTTTTATGGATGGTTTGGTGGCAAAATCTGGCTTACAAATTTAGGCGCAAAACCAGATAAAAAAAAAGAGTCGATCATCAGTAAATGGCCTCCAGTGTGTCTACAGCTGTTGCAAAACTACAACTCCCAGGCAACGGCTGTCAGGGCATGCTGGGAGTTGTAGTTTTGCAACAGCTGGGGACACACTGTTTAGATAACACTTCAATACAGTGTATGCAAGAAGCAATGTGAACAATGCTCAACCCCAAGTCAGAAAAGCCCATTCTATCTCTACCCCTTGTAAGTATGTAACTCAGACAAAAACAAAGGGGAAAAAAAAAGTTGGAATTACAAAATCAGTTGCCACATTTTGACTGAAATATTTTTCGTCATAGAACACTAAATGAAAAATTTAATTAGAAAATTAAATTATTTAAAATCAGAGCAGCAGAACACAATGCCGCCTTGGCTACTATAGAATAGAAGCAGAGAGACTGCTGCGTAAGCATTTCCCATAGATCTGCATTAGCTCTATTAATTAAGTATATATTAAACTATTTACACAACATTACGTGGTAACATGGTGCATAAGTGAATGTAATTACTGTATTAATGCACTTGCTTTTACTATATCTGTAATCACACAGAGGAGGCTCTATAGACGGCGTAGTTTGGTGCAGAACTGGTTATTAAACACTGTGTTATAGCCTACTGGAGTTAAAGGAAAAGCCTGTGAAATAGCCATATAATACACATGAATGGAAAACTGCCATCTGACATGCCTGTAAGTGAGGGCAAGGTTTACTATTGAAAATGCATCAGAGTTATGGAACAATTTTCATCAGAGCTGGCATACTATCACTTCTTTTCACTATATGTGTTTTAAACACTTTGCCATCTTGTTTGATCAGATGGAGGGGGTTTTCAGGAAAGGGAAGGGATGTCACTAAAAAGGGCGTGGCTTAAAGGATATGTGCCAAAAATTGTACCAAACTTTTGGTATACAGTGAGTCAAGATGGTTCGAACTAGGACATTCTAAGGCTGGGTTCACACTAAGGACAATCCAGTTACCGCAGCCTCCCATGGATCTCAATGAGGGGGGGGGGGGGGGGGGGGTTGCTGCTTAGTTCAAACGTCAGAAGTGAAATTACATGAAATACAGAAAGTGCAGCCAGTTACCAGGGAGTTCCCACATGTGAGGGCAAACAAGGGAATGCCCCCTCCTCCTGAATGAACTGCATGCATTATGAGCAACTCAAGCAAGGTAATTAGGAACCATAAAAAGGATGAAAACCAAGATTTCAGCACACAGACAGGATCAGCACCAGGATCAGCCTGGGAATGTTTTTATCTTCTGACAGGTACACTTTAAGCTGTAGCACTAGGGTATTATATGGTTACTAAATTCCTTGGTGTTTTATAATGTCTTATAATTTACAGCTGGGGACCCATTCTCTTGAGGAGGGGAAGGGTTATTCCTGTTCCCCAGCGTTCTGAACATTTTGTTCAGAATGCTAGGAGCAGAGGCCGTGACTATGACGTCATGGCTATGCCCCTCATGGTGTCATGCCACGACCCCTCCATTCATGTCCATCACGCCCCCTCCCATAGCTATGAATGGCGGGTGTGTGGTGTGATGTCACAAGGGGTGTGGTCGTGATGTCATGACCACTGATGCCGGAACTTGCCGTTGGTTTAGAACGCTGGGTGCTGCGGGAGATAGGGGATAATATGTCTAGAAGCGGAGTATCCCTTTAAAGCATAAAAAAAAATAAAAAATAACTCCATTAGGGATGCAGACCACACATCCAACACTACTAATCCAAATGACTTCCAATATGAAAGTGTATAGATATGTACATACTTGCATGATTACTCCTTAAGAAATATATATTTTTTTTCTTTAAACCCAATCGCTGATTGATGCCGGTCTGGATCGGAGAAGAAAAATGAATGTCTACGTACCTAATCTGAACATCATGAATAATAAAAGGGTTCAGACCTGATGATCAATCTAAGTCTGCTATTCCCCTCACTGGTGTTGTTACATGCATTTGATTGTTGTAGAAATTCAGAGTTGTAGTTTTGTAACAGCTGGAGACTACTGCTTTAGTACAGTACTACCAATCAGGAGTCTGGGAAAGCTGGGTGACAATTCATTCATATCCTCCATATCTCCTGCTTGAGAATTCTGCCTAGACACAGCCATGCTGCATCTGCTTAGTGTGGAAATAAGTGTTCAAATCACACTGGACATTTAAAAAAATAAAATAAAAAAAATACTGGCTCTTATATTCAAAGCAATTCATTTGTCAAGCTCTGATATAATGTATATATTGTTTTATTTTATTATAAGATGGAAAAATCTTTAAAGCCTACCTGTCAGGAAAAACATGATTCTTCTTTCTATATGTTACTCACTCGGTCATCCAAATTCTTTACATGATATGTGTCTAGCTTTTGTATTTGGCTCACAAATCCCTCTATTCTGCTGTTCGCTCGTTCAGACTGCTCAAGAAGGGGTGTATCGGAGGCAAGCACTGAGCCTGCCCTCAATACACCATGCATTCACTTCCTCCCTGAGTCTGCTGTGCTGTGCTGGGTCTCTTCATCCAATCACTGCAGGCTTCTCTGTAACTCCCTCCTGTCTCTGATAGACAGGACACAAGTAAGCACAGAGAAGTACAGGCTGGGACAAAGTCCAGAAAGTGAGGGTGGGGTCACCTGTCAAACCGTAATGCAAGTGTCCTAAGGCGAGCTCAGGGAGGACAGAAACCTCCCGTGGAGCAGAAGGGACGGTACACACTTTCTGGACTTTGTCCCAGCCTGTTCTTCAGCTGTGACACAGATAAAGCAACAAAAAAGAGGTAGGGGATAGCACTACCGGCCTCTGCACATTTTGACTCTCCTGGAGGTATTACAGGTGCGGTTCCCAGTGCAATCTGCCGTGAGCGGTGCTCAAATCCTAGTAGCGATAGGCAACGTAATAGTCCATGCAGAAAGGAATAGGATGGCACTCGCAAATGGGATGCAAATATAGAAAAATGTATTAACTTACATAGGTCAGGCGGGTACAAAGGTGTGGGAAGGAGCAGACAGGTTGGAACTATGTCCGTTTCACGGCCTCCTGCCGCTTCTACTGGTTCCTACAGGAACACACCTGAGCCCTCCTCTTAAAGGATCCTCAGTAGTATAGAGACGGGGGCTCATTTTGCACTCAGGTGTGTAACCCATAGTAACTCCTTATCACATACTGATTATCACATTGGGTTTAAAAACAAGCAACATATAATACTTATGATTGCTTAAGCAAACATTATGTACTTGAAAAGATAATATATATAAAGAAGAAATATATTAAAGAAGAAAAAAACGTTTTAAAGCGACCTGGTTCTATTAAAAAAAGGAAAAGCATATGCAGTATAATGGATTATTCAGCAAATACACTGAGATCACTCCTCTCATTCAGTCCCAATGGGCCCAAAGCTTGAGTTTTGATTATCAAGAGGGTTTCTTGTTTTAACAATGCCGCATTGATATCGCCGCCATCCGGCCGCGTGTGAATGCGGACCAAACCCATGAACCTCCTGAGTGACACTCCCGCATGTGGTGGATTAAACGAGGGGATCCCTTCCCTGTAGCTATTGATCTAACATGTTCTGAAAACCGTACATACAATGGTCTTATGGTCTTACCAATATAGAAAAAATTACAGCTGCATTTAATAGCATATACAATCGATTTTGACCGGCATGTTATAAATTGTTTCACTGACCAAACTTCTGACCCTAGTTGGATGGTATTTCCTGTTTGTAGGGGTTCACACCATTTACAGTGGCCACAGCGGGGGTTACCAAAAGAATCTATACTGTTTAACCAAAATGTTCCTGTTATTTCTGTCAAATTAAGCCGTCCCTTTACCAGAACATCTCTCAAGCTCCGGGTTTTTTTGAAAGTAATAATAGGTCTATTTTTACACACGTCATTAAGAATTTCATCCTGAGCCAAAATATGCCAGTTATTCAATACTGCATTTTTGATCACTTTTCCATAGGACTAAAAGTAAAAGAGAATACAAAGCGTTTATCTTTTTTCTCATTTTTATCACCTCTTACACACATTTCTTTTTTCTTTTTCCTCAAGAGATGTTCTCGATTCAGGGAGTCAGCTTTTTGGTACGCTTGCATTATTAAGTCCTCCGGATAGTCCCTTAACCTTTGGATAAGTTGGGATGCCTGTAAATCGAAAGATGGTAGGTTGTGATTAACCCTTCGTAGTCTTACAAATTGGCCGTACGGGAGTGACTGTTTAACGTAACGTGTGGGTGGTAGCTGTTATAGCTCAGTAGTGAATTAACTGAGGTGGGTTTGCGATAACCTCTATATTCGAGTGTCCCGGAACTGGCATCTAACTCGATGTCAAGAAAATTAAGTGTTTTGCCCCCGAAAACACTTGTAAATTTCATACTGTAGTTGTTATCATTGAGGAACAAAACAAATTGATGAAAAGCTGATTCAGACCCATCCTATATGATGAACACGTTATCAATGTACCGAAGGTACATCTTGACGTGTCCGACATATGGGTTGCCCTGGGAGAATACCTTATTCTCCTCAAAGTCCGCTAGGTATAGGTTAGCAAACGTGGGTGCGACGGGCGTACCCATCGCCGTGCCCGCTCTTTGAGCATACCATTTTTGGTTTAACTGGAATGCATTACAATGTAGTGCGACTCTCAAAAGATCAAAATGTACCCTTTAAACTCAGGACCTATGTCGGTTGCGTATTGTAGCTGGTTGTGGATTGCCCGCACACCCTCATCCTGGGGGATGCGGGTATACAAACTCTCCACATCCACGCTAGCCAATGCAAACGAGGGATGCCACAAAAAGTCCTCCAAAGCTCTCAAAAGATCGCCCGTATCTTGTATATACGATGGTACATTATTTAGCAGTGGACGTAATATCCAATTTAAATATTTGGAGGCACTTTCGGTGACCGACCCCCTCCCCGCCATAATGGGGCGGCCAGGGGGTCGGTCAACCGATTTATGGATCTTTGGGATCCAGTAACAGTAAGGTTTGAGGGGGTGGGGGGGGGGGGGCAACAATTTCTCAGCAAATTTTTTGGACATATGTCCCTGTTCAACTCCCTGTCTTAATACAGTTCTCAATCTGTTGGTATATTCTGCTGTCGGGTCTGATTTCAACGGCTCATAGGTATGGGGGTCATTCAATTGACGCTGGGCTTCCTCTACATAGTACTCAAGGGGTATCAACACTATGTTACCCCCCTTGTCGGCTGGTTTAACGACTATGTCCTCCCTGGACTTTAACCATTTCAATGCTGAATTTACTGGGACACAGATGATGCTGCAGCTGGACAGGATTATGTTTTGTATGGTATGGGGACCCCTAGTGGTCTTTTTTATGAGCCATGATTTGTACAAAAAGGAGTAACTATTTATATGAAGTATATTAAAAAAGGTTAAAGGGGTACTTTGCTGCTCAGCATTTGAAACAAACTGTTCCGAACGCTGGAGCTGGCGCAAGGAGCTCTTGACGTCATAACCCCACCCCTCATGATGTCACGTCCCGCCCCCTCAATGTAAGTCTATGGGAGGGGGCGTCCCATAGACTTGCATTGAGGGGGTGGTGCGTGACATCATGAGGGGGCTATTACGTCACGAGCTCCTGACGTCGGCTCCAGCGTTCAGAACAGTTTGTTCCAAACGCTGAGCAGCGGAGTACCCCTGTTTTGACAAAATGTACAACATTTTTGAAACTGTCATTGCCCATTTAGAATCCTTTTCATCAGGCGGATCATATGGACACATAGTCAATAGGTAAGCACTGGCTTCTGTGATAGAAATTAAGGAGTACAGACAATCCACAAAGACGAGGCTGTTACACCGGAGGTGGCGGTACCTCCGCTTATCAGCTGCACTTTATATAAGTGAAAGGAAACTCTTAGCAAGTTGAACTTTTAAGAAAGCAAAGAAAATCACCATGGAGTATGTGCCGTGGACACATTAAGCTGATTTTAGAAATGGTGCAATTTATGTCACTTTCAAGGATTTTGCATTAATTCAGCGATGCCTTTTACAATTTATAATCTGTGCATGGTTCCTAAATATAATTGAAATATCAACACTAAGCAATATGCCTGCAGGTTCCAATGCTATCAAACACTTCCCATTACATTCTGGCCCAGATTTCTCTGTCCACTAATCTTCTCACGAATAAACTAAAATTAATGAATTAATCAAAGCTAAAAAAGAAAAAAAAAGCTATTTTTGGATAGGAGCATCAGGTTTTCTTAGGCAGATCAAGACTGAAGTGCAGGGGATAATATACGGTTAATTGTGACAGTATGTGCTACATTTGCTAGTTATCTAAAAATATTTGGCGAGTTAGATGAACTGGGTTGTGGATCTGTTACACTCCTGCTGTTCCTGGGCTCTTGCTTGAGCTTTTCTCCATAACATAAAAATAATCTCTAAATATATTTTTAATAGTACTTGAGTTGTCCTCTTGCTTCTTTATAGTGTACCTGCCATTTCCGGTGAATTTTCAGGATAAGCTGCCCTGTGTGTGGCCATGAAGAGCAGCGCTATTTCTGGCCATTATTGTATACAGTATTTTTCAGCAGATTACTGCTCTGCAGGCTTCATCTATAATCTGCAGTTCTCCCAGAGCGGATTGGCGGAGCACCCCCCCCCCCTACCAAAAGCACACTTGTATTGGCTTCTCTTGCAGACATAGGACAAAGCTGAGCTGGTTTTCAGAGTGGAATACAGTTTTACTGGAAAAATAAACATTTTTGTCTAATAAGATATATTACAAAGTGTCTTATGTTCACTTGTACTATTGGTCTATGCAGAAGTATGTTCAAATGGCAAGTGCCTATTTAATTTCCTATTATGTTTATATAATTTTGTTTCATTTATATCTATTAAAGGGGTACTCCCATGGAAAACTTTCTTTTTTTAAATCAACTGGTGCCAGAAAGTTAAACAGATTTTTAAATCACTTCTATTAAAAAATCTTAATCCTTCCAGTACTTTTTAGTGGCTGTATACTAAAGAGAAATCCAAAAATAAATGCATTTCTGTTACGCCTAGCGCTCCGGGTCCCCGCTCCTCCCCAGAGCGCTCACGGCGTCTTTCTCCCTGCAGCTCCCCGGTCAGTCCCGCTGACCGGGAGCGCTGCTCTGTCATGGCCGTTGGGGATGCGATTCGCACAGCGGGACGCGCCCGCTCGCGAATCGCATCCCAGGTCACTTACCCGTTCCCGTCCCCTGCTGTCATGTGCTGGCGCGCGCGGCTCCGCTCTCTAGGGCGCGCGCGCGCCAGCTCCCTGAGACTTAAAGGGCCAGTGCACCAATGATTGGTGCCTGGCCCAATTAGCTTAATTGGCTTCCACCTGGTCCCTGACTATATCTATCCTCCTCCCATGCACTTCCTTGCCGGATCTTGTTGCCCTTGTGCCTAGTGAAAGCGTTTTGTGTGTTTAAAGCCTGTGTACCAGAACTTCTGCTATCTCCCCTGACTACGAACCTTGCCGCCTGCCCCCGACCTTCTGCTACGTCCGACTTTGCTTCTGCCTACTCCCTTGTACCTCGCCTATCTTCAGCAGCCAGAGAGGTGAGCCGTTGCTAGTGGATACGACCTGGTCACTACCGCCGCAGCAAGACCATCCCGCTTTGCGGCGGGCTCTGGTGAAAACCAGTAGTGTCTTAGAACCGGTCCACTAGCACGGTCCTCGCTATCCCTCTCTGGCACAGAGGATCCACCTCCTGCCAGCCGGCATCGTGACAATTTCCTGTGATGTCCTGACCACAGTGCTTTCTGCTGACCTTTGCTGTCCATTTTAGGAACTGGAGAAAATCCCCATAGAGAATATGCTTCTCTGGACAGTTCCTAAAATGGACAGCAGAGGTCAGCAGAGAGCACTGTGGTCAGGACATCACAGGAAATGCATTTATTTTTGGATTTCTCTTTAGTATACAGCCCCTAAAAAGTACTGGAAGGGTTAAGATTTTTTAATAGAAGTGATTTACAAATCTGTTTAACTTTCTGGCACCAGTTGATTTAAAAGTTTTCCACAGGAGTACCCCTTTAAGCCAGAGGTCCCCAACCAAGTCCTCGAGGTCCAACAACATTTCAGGATTAGAGTTTTTTCCTCATTTTTTTACTCCCATGTCTTGTTTTTCCTTGCGTTTCCCCCCAAAAATAGTGTAAGTCACATGGCTGAAGGATTTCTATTGAAGAATTGTGGGAAGAAAAAAAACAGTATCCATACGCAAACAACAATTTTTTTAAATAATCTATAGAAGTCTATAGGAGGAAAAAAACAACACAAAAAAAAAATATCCAGAGCATGCTACCATTTTACAAAAACAGAGGCACATTAGTTGGGAAACACTGCCACAGAGATTGTAATATAGCCATGTGGATGAGGCTTAGAACTAATAGTAAGCGCTGCGGAATCTGTAGGCGCTATATAAATAAATAAATAAAATAGTGACTGTCAACACTGCAGTTCGGCAATTGTCGTGACACAACATTTCTAGACCCTTGAATGGCAAATTTGTCAAGATATTTGGTAATAAGGAAATGTAGGCCAAAGGTTCTTAAACCTCAAGGCGAGATGACCAAGCATGTAATAGCTGGAATGGTGGCCATGTTGATTGTTTCCAAGTTTTCCAAGGAACAGATATAACTAACAAACATATAAATAGAAATTTTAAAGCAGAGAAGAATCCAAGGACTTGACTTTTCAGATATTTTTTTACTTTACAGGGTTACGACTAAACGAGAATGAGATGCAGTCATTAGACTTTATATATCTGGGCTAAATGAGAGCGTACAGGCATCTGTCATTATAAAGAGGCCTTGGCCTCTGTGTTTAGGTACGTTCTGCTATTCAGTGAACACGGTAGTCATGTTTTGCAGACAGATCAATGACGTCTGTAATACCAGGTTTCCTAGCTGACTCCACTGTACGGAGCCGACAGTAACAATATCTGAGGTAAATGCCTTTATAAGTACTTGAGACACACAGTAATGCAAACATAATATAAAGCTATTACAGGATCCACTCATGATCTATATCTAATGTATCCAGGATGAAAATTCTCAATCTGCAGAATACTCACTCCATGGTGCATCAGCTGAAGCGCAGTTCTATCATCCTGACCAATACTGCACAGTCCATCTCTCATGCTTCTTCAGATCATCTTCCAACTCATCCCTACATCCAAACATTCTTGAAGAAGCTACAGCTGAGTGCTGGTCCCCTTTATGTCTGCTCGGATCTAGACAGCTCTCGTATGGCAGAGCAAGAAGTGTCTATGAGACTTTCTATAAATCCATAAAGTGCACACTTGGTTTTCTCATGTGAGAAGCTAAGCACTTCTGCCCCTTTTAGTAATTGGTCAGGGTCTCAGCACCAGAAGGTCAAACGTTCAAAAAAGGGCAAGAATTCATGATCCTGTGACTTTTAATTTGTTAAAGGGTATCTCCATCTAAGACATGTATGGCATATCCATTCCATTCACGTCTGATAGATGCCGTTCCCACCTCTAGAATGTAAAAATCAGCTAGTTTTCCCAATGTGTCATAAACAATGTAGCACCACAATCTAGATTAAAGTACAAGGCTCTCAAAGCCCCATGAATTACTATTACATCATCAAAGCTGTTAAGGAGACGAGGGCTTAGAAGAGAAGCCCAATCTATACCCAACATATATCGATGGCCACCATGGAGCAATCTCTGATGCCAGCTATTTAACTGTTTAGATGTCACTGTCAAAACAGACAGCCAAGCAGGGATGTGGAAATCCTATCCCCTGACGCCTGGTACATGTAGTTCTGGCTGCCGGGCAGGTACATTTTTCAATCATTTAGCCCTGTATTGGGCAAGCAGAGCTGGACCAACTTCCTCCTTTACTTTGATAATGCCAGGGCACAGGGTGTATGGAGCAAGCTGACTCGTGCCCGCTCCATACCCGGCGGCCCCCGGCTGATTTCAGTAGCTGGGGGCCTCTGTTAATAGCCCAGAATGCGCAATCGCGGTGGGCGGCTATTAACCCTTTAGATCGCCGCTATCAAAGTTGACAGCTGCGTCTAAAGGGACCTTAAACTATCCCTGGTGGTCTAGTGGGATGGATCGCCCGCCGCAGTGCAATCGCGTGGAAGCAATCCACTTTGGAGGTAGCCGGGGGGGGGCTTACCTCTTTATCCATGGCTGCCCCCTTGGATCTGCATTTGATTGAACCTGCCTTGAACAGGCTCAACCAAATGAACACAGATCAATGGAGTTCAATAGAACTGCATTAATCTGTATGAGGAATCAATTAATTCCTCCTAATAAAGTATATTAAAAAATAATAATAATAAATAAATAAAAAGTTTAATAAAAGTTTTAAAAGAACCCATTAACCCCTTCCATATTAAAAGTTCACATCACCCCTCATTTCGCATTTAAAAAAATATATTAACATAATAATAATAAACAAATTTGAAAGTGGCATGAGAATTGCGTTTTTTTATGTTTATAACATTATATCCCAGAAAAAATGAAAGTATCAAAATAACATGTAAGTTTGCCCACAAGGTGAATGGCAAAAAAAAAAGAAAACCCCCAATTTTTTTCAATTTCACCTCAAAAATAATTTTTTTGTTTGGTTCAGAGCATAAGTTATGGAAAAATGAAAGGTGTCATTACAAAGTATAATTGGTCCCGCAAAAAACAAGCCCTCATATGAGTCTGTAGATGGAAAAAGGGTGAGGAGGAAAAAATGAAAGACCTTATTTACGTACTATTGAAATTATTTTGTCTATTAGGACAAGTGGATTTTCATGAGGGACAAGCAGATTGTGTTCCATTTTAGTCCCTTGGACAAGTATTTTTTTTATTTCCACACCCCTGGAAGCGTGAGTGATTATAGTGGGTAAGATATCAGGTGTTGAGGTGGGTTATAGTCGTTTCACAATTAGACGTTTCTGCAAAACATTTGATGATTTTATCCAGTGGGGAGTGCTGCTCGTCTTTCGAAAACTGTGTATTCATCTATGACCAATCAAATAACTGCTCAAAAAATTCCTCTAGGGGGACTAAACGTGTTAAAAAATGTTTTTAAAAACATAAAAAAAAAGTCTCATCTTTCAGACACTTTTATGCTAAAGCTACATGACACTAGGATTAACTCATCCACTTATGTCATCTACTATAGTCCTGCTCTGGGACTCCTGTGATCAAATATACATGTTTTGCTATTTCTGTGCAGCGCCACCATATGGTGAGGTTATGCATACGTGTATTATGCATTACACAGCTCAAACAGAAATTGATGAGCTGTCCAAATAATGTATGGACATGCTGATAGGTTTTTAATAGGTGTTCACTGTTCTGGCTTAGGCTACATTTACACTATGAAATTTCCAAGCAGAGAAATTCCTGTTAGAAATTCCAGTGCAGCAGCCTCCCATTGTCTTCAATAGATTTCTGTTGCACCGCGCACACTGCAGAATTTCTCTGGGCAGATAGTCTGTAGTGTGAACCTGGTGTCAGAATATTTCAAAATGGATTTTCAAACCAGATAACACCAACAAAGGGGTTATCTCAAGATTACACGTTAATCCCCAAACCTAGCATTTTTAATCTTGGGATAACCCGATTCAGTTTAATTCCACTTAAAGGGGTATTCCAGGAAAAAAGTTTTTTATATTTTTTATATCAACTGGCTTCAGAAAGTTAAACAGATTTGTAAATTACTTCTATTTAAAAATCTTAATCCTTCCAATAATTATCAGCCGCTGAAGTGGAGTTGTTCTTTTCTGTCTGGCAACAGTGCTCTCTGCTGACATCTCTGCTTGTCTCGGGAATTGTACAGAGTAGAAGAGGTTTGCTATGGGGATTTGCTTCTACTCTGGACAGTTCCCGAGACAGGAGTCATCAGAGAGCACTTAGACTGAAAAGAAAAAATCAACTTCAGCAGCTCATAAATACTGAAAGGATTAAGATTTTTTTTATAGAAGTAATTTACAAATCTGTTTAACTTTCTAGAGCCAGTTGGTATATAAACAAAACGTTTTTTCCTGGATAACCCCTTTAACCCCTTAAGGACCAAGCCCATTTTAACCTTTAAGGGGTACTCAGCCCCTAGACATCTTATCCCCTATCCAAAGGATAGAGGATAAGATGTCAGATCGCCGGGGTCCCGCTGCTGGGGACCCCGGGGATCGCTGCTGCAGCACCCCGCTATCATTACTGCGCAGAGCGAGATCGCGCTGCACGTAATGACGGGCAATACAGGGGCCGAAGCATCGTTACGTCAAGGCTCCGCCCCTCGTGACATCACGGCCCGCCCCCGTCAATACAAGTCTATGGGAGGGGGCGTGGCGGTCGTCACGCCTCCTGCAATAGACTTGCATTAAGGGGACGGGTCGTGATGTCATGAGGGGCGGAGCCATGACGTCACGCTGCTCTGGCCCCTGTATCGCCCGTCATTACGCACAGAGCGAACTCGCTCTGTGCAGTAATGATGGCGGGGTGCCGCAGCGGTGATCCCCGGGGTCCCCAGCAGCGGGACCGCGGCGATCTAACATCTTGTCCCCTATCCTTTCCCCTTTGGATAGGGAATAAGATGCCAGGGGCGGAGTACCCCTTTAAGGACCAGGCCAATTTTATTTTTGCGTTTTTGTTTTTTCCTCCTCGCCTTCTAAAATCCATAACTCTTTTATATTTCCATCTACAGACCCATATAAGGGCTTGTTTTTTGCATGACCAATTGTACTTTGTAATGAAACCTCTCATTTTACCATAAAATGTACGGCAAACTCCCCCCCAAAAATTTTTAGGGCGGAAATTTTTATGAAAACCACAATTTTGCACATTTTGGAGGGTTTCGTTTTCACACTATTTGTACAAAATCAGCAATCTAAAATCGCCCTATTTTGACCACCTATAACTTTTTCATTTTTCCGTATATAGGTCGGTATGAAGGCTCATTTTTATGCGCCATCATCTGTACTTTTTATCGATACCACATTTGAATATATAAAACTTTTAGATAATTTATTATTTATGGACTTTTATTTTAATTTTTTTACGTTTACGCCGTTCACCATACGGGATCATTAACATTATATTTTGATAGTTCGGACATTTATGCAAACGTCTGCAATACCAAATATGTTTGAAAAAAATATGCTTTTTGGGAGTAAAATGGGAAAAACGGACAATTTTCATTTTTATTGGGGGAGGGGATTTTTCACTTTTTTTTACTTTTTATTTTTACATTTTTCAACTTTTTTTTTTTGTTACACTTTTTATGTCCCCATAGGGGACTATCTACAGCAATCATTTGATTGCTAATACTGTTCAGTGCTATGCATAGGACATAGCACTGATCAGTATTATCGGTGATCTTCTGCTCTGGTCTGCTCGATCTCAGACCAGAGCAGGAGATGCCGGGAGACGGACAGAGGCAGGTGAGGGGACCTCCGTCTGCCATTACAGATGATCGAATCCCCGCGGCAGCGCTGCGGGCGATCCGATCATCTATTTTAACATGCGCATTGCCGCAGATGCTGTGATCTGTACTGATCACGGCATCTGAGGGGTTTGTGGCGGACATCTGCGCGATCGCGGATGTCGGCCATTACCGGCGGGTCCACGGCTGCTGATAGCAGCCAGAACCTGCCGTGTATGATGCTCGCACTGCTCCGATGCTCGCGGTAATACACAGGACGTAAATGTACGTCCTGGTGCGCGAAGTACCGCCAAACCAGGACGTACATTTACGTCCGTGGTCGTTAAGGGGTTAATGTCCACTTGATCTATTCCTTTACCAGCCCATAATATTCCAAACTTCCCTGTTTTATTTCACTTAGCAACAATTAGGTTTTTGGCTCTTTTTTTTTTTTTTCATTTATTTATTTATTTATTTAGTTTTATTTTTGACCTTTTTTAACCTAACAAATGTGCCGACAATATGACTGGATCTTCTCCTTCACCGACTTCCAATTATACGCAGTGCTTTCTGCCGCTTGGCTTATAACTTTGTAAGTTTTAAGAAAGGGGAAAAAACATTTTGAAGCAATCACAATTACATGATTCTATATTAACGTGGAACAGCGAGAACGAGCAGCCCGTGAGCAGCCAAAACAAAGAACAACAAATATACCAACTCTAAATTCTCAGGAAAAAAAAGCAGGCTATAAATACACTTCTCAGTTTGAGATATTTCCATCATTTTTAACTATTCATTGCGAAAGTGCTGATACAACAATGCCGTGTTCCTTTTTCTGTACAAAAAAAAATGCAGATGCTACATCACCAAAATGAGTCAAGGGCTTGAGAATCTGGTGCCAGAGCGACTGGATCCAGTTGAGTGTCCGCGCGGTGCTGTTAGCAACAAGAGTACAACATAAATCAACATGTTTCTCTCAAATAAAAGGGATGATGTTTCATGGAGGAGAGAAAAGGGATTTTTTCCCCCCTCTAACTTTTATTTTTCTTGGTCTCACATATTTCCAAAATGTGCATGTGCATATTTCCAAATGAGCATGAGAGAATGCTGTTTTGGAAAGGGTACAGTCAAGTCTTCCCAAGCTTACGGGGGGCTGCTCTTTCCTTTGAAAAGGTTCCAAAATACTACATGTGCAAACTAGCTGTGAACTACTAAGACTGTACAAAAGGGCTTGAGGCCTCTTAGTGTGGATGAACTGAGTACTGAGAGCACCCGGGGCACAAAGGGCAACCATTGCACAGGGTATGTGCCCTCTGAATAGATCGGTTCTTAAAGTTAAGTAAGAAATATCAAAAGTTGAGCAAATTTGATGTTAATATGAGTTACAGTCACTATTATACTTAAAGGGGTACTCCGGTGGAAAACAATTTTTTTTAAATCAACTGGTGCCAGAAAGATAAACAGATTTGTAAATGACTTCTATAAAAAAAATCTTTACCCTTCCAGTACTTTTTAACAGCTGTATGCTACAGAGGAAGTTCTTTTCTTTTTGAATTTCTTTTTAGTCTTGTCCACAGTGCTCTATGCTGACACTTCTGTCCGTGTCAGGAACTGTCCAGAGCAGCATAGGTTTGCTATGGGGATTTTCTCCTGTTCTGGAAAGTTCCTGATACGTGCATCAGGTGTCAGCAGAGAGTACTGTGGACAAGACAAAAAAGAAATTCAAAAAGAAAAGAATTTCTCTGTAGCATACAGCTGTAAAAAGTACTGGAAGGGTAAAATATTTTTAATAGTAGTAATTTACAAATCATGATATCTCTACTGAAGACAGGGTAATTTTACCCTGAAACGCGTCTAGCATCCGACCGCTGGGGCTCCCTACGATCTCTCTGTACGGGGGCCAGGCTCTCCGGCCAGATGTCGGGTGTCGACCCCCGCACAAAGCGGCAGCTGACACGCCCCCTCAATACATCGCTATGGCAGAGCCGGAGATTGACGAAGGCAGCGCTCCGGCTCTGTCATAGAGTTGCATTGAGGGGGCGTGTCAGACGCCGCTTCGTGCGGGGGTCATCACGCCCCCTTCGCGCGGGCTGCCGGGGCCCCGTACAGGAGATCGCGGAGGGCCCCAGCAGTCGGACCCCCCCGCGATCTGCAACTTATCCCCTATCCTTAGGATAGGGGATAAGTTGTTCACCACTTGTTCACTACTGGACTACTCCTTTAAGAACTGCATTCACAATTCTGCTGGTCGTCATTGGAAACACTGAACAAGTCTGTTCTTATATACACCCCTAAAACTAAGCTGAGCTGCTATAAGGTGGGAAAAGTGAGGATGTTTCCTACAATAAGGTTATTATACTACGCTCCTTAAAAAATAAATAGATAAATGAAGATAAGTAAATAAATAAATAAATATATAAATGAAAATAAACAAATAAATAAATCCATAAAAGCTTTAGGACAGGAGACCCTCTGCTGACAGCGACTCATAGAAATACTATAATATTTCTTGGGTGCCAATATTGTTTTCAAAACCTTGGTTTGCTGTCATTTGTGCCTACATCTAGATGATGAGATCCTGTTTTGATCAACATGCTATGAAAAGTTATGTAAGCTATCTAAAAGTTACAGTCACCACAGACCCTCTTAGGGGACGGGGCAGGGTAGACTTTCCCGTGACAAATTCGTGGCAGGCATCACTACAAATCTGCATGGAATCTACAGTGAAATGTCCACAAAATGTGCTGGCGATTTACTGCTACATCAAAACAGGTGAAATCCACTGACAGGTTATTTTCTGTGCAGGAAAATTCCACAGCATGTGGGTGAGATCTGTACAATTCCAGCACACGTGGATTTAGCCAAGTTACAAGCCCTAAAGCCTTGTGAGCAGGACAATATGCAGGATGATTTTTCAACTCCAAGGTGATCTTAAAAATGGTGACTGATTTAACGCAAACCATTTAAAAAGTTGTAGAACGTTTCATCAGACATGGACTAAAGGGGGTTTCCCAAATGTCTCACGGACTCACAGAATAGTTGATAAATCTTAGACCCCAGTGCCACTTTCCTCTTTAACATCTGGAGACAACTTGTATGGTATGAGGGTCAGGAATCTGGGAGGTGTGAAAACGGTCAAGTAAATAGGGTCACAAGAGGACGTGCTGATTGTGGTAGGTCCTGGGAAAAATGGGCAATGAGTGTTCTTTTAAGACCTCATTCACTTCCGCATGGGTAAAGAATAGCGCAGCATGAATGACTGAACCTAATGGCTCCCATAACAAGCCAGTGGGGTCCACCTAGTCTTGTTGGTGTCCACTTTATGACAGAACAGAAAAAATTATATAGACAACACAGATGTGAACTCATCTTTTATATATATAAAAGACAAATCCTTCATTTTTAGAAAGACTTTCTGCTCTGGTTATAACCCAGATGTCACACGGATGTTCACACTGGTGTCTTGGCTTCCATTACAATAGAGACCATAACGGCAATGCCGGAACCTTCAAATGACAGGACACTTTGTCTGACGAACCCTATTGTATCATAATGAGTCATTGATGGAAAGAATAATGCTCTATGCTGCACTTTTTCATGTCATCAAACCTGACAGAACTATGGTATTTAATGCACTATGAATGAAGACATACCAAGGTGAGTATCAAAGGGGTATTCCGGCTTTATACATCTTATCCCCTATGCAAAGGATAGGGGATAAGATGTATGATCGTAGGGGTCCCACTGCTGGGGTCCCCCACGATCTCGATGCAGCCCCTTGCATTCTGTGCCGCGTGCTGCCTCCGAGATGGGGGCGTGACGTCACGGCCATGCTAGTGATGACCCGCCACACCCCCTCCTTTACATAGGGGATACGATGTATAAAGCCGGAATACCCCTTTAAGCAAGGGACCCAACCCCCTAGTATTTCAATATAGCCTAATGAGCTTTTTTTTAAATCTAAATTGTTCTGCTTATAAAAGACCATTATGGTGGCAGTCTAATTCTAAAAATATTCCTTGCAAGTAATCTCAAAACTTTATCACACAATCACAATGTAGCGTCACATGGGGATTGACTGCAGCCCAGGCAGTGCGGGGAGGTAGGTGTGCAGCCCATCAGTTTGCATATTAGCTGTGCATTTTCAGTAAGAGTAGATGGGAAACCCCGCAATGTTCTGGTTTCCGACAGCATAATAATAGAAGAGAAAAAAACTCTGCTCAATTTGCTGTCCAAGTGTTTGAATTTTCGAGATACTAAAGGTTACACAGGAACATGTGTGGGTCAGACAGATCAACAAATCATGTAATCCAGACTGCTGACTTGAGTTAAGTTGATGCTTTAAGTAGGCTTATGCGCCACATTATGTATGGCCTGTGGAATGAATTTCTCATATGTGTGGGCTCGGAGGCATCATCATCATCGTCGTCATGCTGACAGCCTGTATTCTTGCCTTTCCTATGGCTATATGGAAGGACTCATGGAGGCTGGCAGGTATAGTTTACCTCTGCAGGGCTCTGGGTATGAGCCACACTGATTGTTAGATCACGTGGGCACGGACCGGAATGGCTATTTTTAGTGTGTCTGCAATGGGAAACTTCCCTCAGGCTGATTTATTATGTAAACGTTTCACAAACTTTGTAGAATTTTAAGACTAAGTTTCCACTTGTTCCACTACAGTTTTTGAGACAAACTCAGAAGTGGATCCATAAGGGAGGAGAAGTATAAGTTCTTCCTTTATATGTCCTATTCCTTTTGAATACACTTCTGGCTTTGACTCAAAAACAAAAAAAAAAACAAGTGGAAACTTGGCCTTAAAGGGGTACTCCCGTGGAATTTTTTTTTTTTTTTTCAAATCAACTGGTGCCAGAAAGTTAAACAGATTTGTAAATTACTTCTATTAAAAAAATCTTAATCCTTCCAATACTTTTTAGCGGCTGTATACTAAAGAGAAATCCAAATGCATTTCCTCTGATGTCATGACCACAGTGCTCTCTGCTGACCTCTGCTGTCCATTTTAGGAACTGTCCAGAGCAGCATATGTTTACTATGGGGATTTTCTCCTGCACTGGACAGTTCCTAAAATGGACAGCAGAGGTCAGTAGAGAGCACTGTGGTCATGACATCAGAGGAAATGCATTTCTTTTTTGAATTTCTCTTTAGTATACAGCCCCTAAAAAGTACTGGAAGGATTAAGATTTTTTTATAGAAGTGATTTACAAATCTGTTTAACTTTCTGGCACCAGTTGATTTAAAAAAATAAAAATAAAAATAAAGTTTTCCACGGGAGTACCCCTTTAAGATGTATTATTAGCTAGTGGAAAAACGAGCTCAGACCCCCTAAATTCATAAAGATCCCGGAACCATAAACTTATTTTATCCCCAAATAAAGAAAAAATTATCACACCCTGGACTATACCCATAAAAACTAACCAGACCATAGACCTCTAAGGCTGGAATTCCACTTGCTTATTTTGGGGAAAAGCGGCAAGAAAAACGCCAATTCTGCCGCATGGCGTTTTTCCCAAAAAAAAAAAAATGCTGCGGCCAGATGTTAGCTGTAAATCAATGAGAAATCGCAAAATTCTTTTTCCACTTGCCGTTTCTCAGTTTGGCGTTTTTTCTTATCATCTTGGCGTTTTTTCATTCTTTTTTGGCGTTTTTCAGTTCCTTGGCCGGCTTGCAAAATTGCGGCATGTTGGCCCACGGCGTTTTTTCCCCTGAAAAATCATGGCGTGTTTCTCCCATAGAAGTCTATGGGCGTAAAAAAATGCCAAGAAAAATGCCAGGTGGGTTTTAACTTTGGTGTTTTTTCAGGCGGTTTTTATTCTCTTTTGGACTTTAGCAATCCATAAAGTGATACCTTTTTTAATAAAATTTCGTAGGGTACCATTTAAAAAAATAAAATTATAATGACAAAGATACAGTAGTGATGGAAATAATTGTATTTAACGACATTTAGCTTTTTTATCAAATTTTTTTTTATTAATTTTTAAACAGGGATCAATTTATGCGAGCGGACAGGGCACTAAAAATATAGCCGACAATAATGAAAATGTAGTGTGTGTGTGTTTTGCTCTTATTTTTCTTTATTTTTTAGCTGGTACTACTACTCCCAGCATGGAACACACACTGTTCCATGATGGGAGTAGTAGTACTACCTAAAAAAATGTTTAAAAAAAAAATTTGAGAAAAAAAAGTGAACCACACATATACACTTTATTAAAAATTTATTACAAGTTCATTATAAAAAAAAAATGTCATTAAATTCATTTTTTCCCATCTCTACTGCACCCTTTTTTTTTTGCGCATGCAAAATGAGAAAAATCTGTAGTAGTCGGCTTCAGTAACACCTGGATAGGTAGCTTGGCTTCAAATCACCTCCCCTGATAGCGGCGGTTCACAGTGCTATAAGGCATTCATGTAATGTGATCAAGAAGAAAATACAGAAGCCAGCACTCACCATTCAGGAGTCATTTTATTTCTTGATACGGTGCGGGTACATCAGCGGGCAGGGTGAAGAGGGACGGGGTGTCGGGATAGCACTGTTTCACACGTCCTGCGCTTCCACTAGCCGATATGATCGGCTAGTGGAAGCGCAGGACGCGCGAAGCAGTGCAGTTCCGACACCCCGTCCCTCTTTACCCTGCCCGCTGATGTACCCGCACCGTATCAAGAAATAAAATGACTCCTGAATGGTGAGTGCTGGCTTCTGTATTTTCTTCTTGTTCACTTTTTTTTGGAACCCAACACATTTTGAAAAAAAACGCCAAAGGGGCCAAAAATGCAATTTCAACTAAAATGCAAAAAACGCCAAAGAAAACATTTTGCCTTTCTGATACCCCACTGGCAGAGCAGAAAACAGCCAAAGCGGGGAAGTAATGCAAGCGGCGTAGCCCTGCAAGTTACAATGTTTATGTAACTCCCGGAGATATATAAACAGCTTACCTCTTTGCGCAACTCTCAATAATGCCAATGGGAGTAACTCAAACTGTGTTACTTCCCTGCGCATTTGTTTCACACCGAATGGACCCTGAATGGGGTGGTACAGACTGGCTGAGAAGGCTAATTAAGGAGATGGGACAAACCTTATAATTAGATAATCTACTAGTCCCCTAAAATAAATAAGACCCCATACCAAGCCCCTCAGAATAATCAGACCCCAGACCAGGTCTCTAAAATTAATTAGACCCCCAGGTGATGTCTCTAAAATTAATTAGACCTCAGACTAGACCCCTCAAATGAATCAGAACCCAGACAAGGCCCCTAAAATCAATTAGATCCCTAAAATTCACCAAACCTCAAACCGGGCCCTAAACATTTATCAGACGCCTGACCTCTTCAGTAAATCAGACCCCAGACCAGGCCCCTCAAATTGATCAGACCCTCGACCAGGCCCTTAAAATTAATCATAACCCAGAACAAACCCCTTAATATGAATCAGAAACCATACCCCTAAAATGACTCAAATCAGATTCCTAAAATTATTTCAGACCTCAGACCAGACCACTAAAATGAATTAGACTACTCCTGACCATAACTCTATAATTGATACAGACCTCAGTCCAGACAAAAAAAATGATACAATTATACTCACTGCTTCTAATACTTCTAGATGCATTGAAGGACACACTGCCCTCCTCTAGTACATCTACAATGGAAGGTCTGCGGGGGCCAGACAGGTGGTGTCCCGGATGCGAAATTGGACCGCAGGTTACCAGTTCAGTACTCCTGTTATATAGAATCTATATGCACTTTACAAGTGCCAGGATGGTCTATGAGCCATCCATGTTATGGGGCTCACTAGAGAATGCTACCTGTGATCCCTATTGCTACGTACTGGTTAAAAGTTAAAGGGGTACTCCGGTGGAAAACTGATTTTTTTGATCAACTGGTGCTTCCTTCCTTCCAGTACTTATTAGCTGCCGAGTACTACAGAGGAAATTCTCTGCTTTTTGGAACACAGAGCTCTCGGCTGACATCATGACCACAATGCTCTCTGCTGACATCTCTGTCCATTTTAAGAACTGTCCAGAGTAGGAGAAAATCCCCATAGAAAACATATGCTGCTCTGGACAGTTCCTAAAATGGACAGATATGTCAGCAGAGAGCACTGGGGTCATGATGCCAGCAGAGAGCACTGTGTTCCAAAAAGAAAACTATTTCTTCTGTAGTGTTCGGCAGCTAATAAGTGGTGGAAGGATTAAGATTTTTTAATAGAAGTAATTTACAAATCTGTTTAACTTTCTGGCACAAGTTGAATAAAAAAATAAAGTTTTCCACCGGAGTACCCCTTTAAGTAATGTTACCCACTAAGAAACAAATACAAGTCTATTTTGCTGTTTTTTAGTTAACTTGTTCTCCTACAGTAAAAACAGATTGAGAACCAAATACCGTATTTTTCGCCGTATAAGACGCACTTTTTCTTCCCCAAAACTGGGGGGAAAAGTTGGACCCGCGGCTAATACAGGACATCACCGATCGCGGTGATGCCCTGTATTAACCCTTCAGACTCGTCAATCAAAGCTGACCGCCGCGTCTGAAGGGAAAGTGACACTAACCCGGCTATTCAGTCGGGCTGTTCGGGACCGCCGCGGTGAAATCATGGCGTCCCGAACAGCTTACAGGACACCGGGAGGGACCTTACCTGCCTCCTCGGTGTCTGCTCCGTGCCGGGATCCCCTACATGGCCGGCGCTCTCCTTCGACGTCATCTCGTCATCGCTCACGCCGTCCTGTCATCCAATCGGAGCGGCGTGCGTAGTGACGTGATGACGGTAACAGAGAGCATGGATCCCGGGGAAGAAGGCGTCCGGAGTGTCGGGGACACCCCGGGGACGCGGCGACAGCGATGGAGCGACATCCAGGGCAGCGGTAACGAGCGGTGATGGGTCCGGAGCGGCTGGGAAACGTGAGTACTACCTCCTATACCAGTGGTCTTCAACCTGCGGACCTCCAGATGTTGCAAAACAGCAACTCCCAGCATGCCTGGACAACCAACGGCTGTCCGGGCATGCTGGGAGTTGTAGTTTTGCAACATCTGGAGGTTCGCAGGTTGAAGACCACTGTTGGGTTCAGAATCTTTTATTTCTAGATCTTGCACCTTTAAAATTGGGTGCGTCTTATATGCCGGTGCGTCCTATAGGGCGAAAAATACGGGTATTTCATCCACTATAGTACTCAATAAGGTGGTCACCCAGATTTTACAGGACCTGTTATACGGAGTAGGTTTTTTATTTCTGCTGTGCTGTGTTAGTGCTTAGTATTTTTGGCATTTCATTTATGAACCAGGAAGATCTGGATAAGGTTAGGTTCACACTGCTGCCAAGCTCCGCTAAAAGGAGCTCCATGCCTCAACACGTCGAAAGGGAGTTAAAGGGGTACTCCGTTGAAAACCTTTTTTCTTTTAAATCAACTGGTGCCAGAAAGTTAAACATATTTGTAAATTAATTCTATTAAAAAAATCTTAATCCTTCCAGTACTTATTAGCTGCTGAATGCTACAGAGGAAATTCCTTTCTTTTTGGAACACTGATGACATCACGAGCACAGTGTTCTCTGCTGACATCTCTGTCCATTTTAGCAACCATGCATAGCAGATGTTTGCGAAGGGCAGCATGGTGGCTCAGTGGTTAGCACTGCTGCCTTGCAGTGCTGGGGACTTGGGTTCAAATCCCACTAAGGACAACCATAAATAAATAAAGACTTATTATTATTATAATAACGTCAGCAGAGAGAACTGTGCTCGTGACGTCATCAGAGAGCATTCCAAAAAGAAAAGAATTTCCTCTGTAGTATTCAGCAGCTAATAAGTACAGGAAGGATTAATATTTTTTAATAGAAGTAATTTACAAATCTGTTTAACTTTCCGGAGCCAGTTTTTTTTAAAAGAAAAAAGGTTTTCACCGGAGTACCCCTTTAAGCGGAGAAAAAAATACTGCATGTCCTTTTTCTGCTCTGCTCAACTCCTCTATAATACCAGATATCATTCAAGTCAATGGGATCTGTTGGAAACTGGCTGTGTCTATAGTATAAACCAGTGGTCTTCAACCTGCGGACCTCCAGATGTTGTAAAACTACAACTCCCAGCATGCCCGGACAGCCGTTGGCTGTCCGGGCATGCTGGGAGTTGAAGTTTTGCAACATCCGGAGGTCCGCAGGTCGGAGACCACTGGTATAAATGGTCAGTTTGGCTTATCAATTTAATGCCATAAGGACCCTGAAGGGGATGGTGACCAGCGGCAGCCTAAGCAGGGTGAAAAATCCTACATAATGGTATTTTTACACTACGAAATATCCACATTAAATTCCGCTTGGAGATTCTGCTGCACTAACCCAGCATTGAAGTGAATGGGTCTTCTGTTAACCCATTGACATTACAGAATTTCAGCAGCGGAAAATTCCACCACAGAAATTCACTCACCGAAAGAATGACGTTAATGGTGACAGCACAGGTCAATGCGGTCCTAGCGCCGCACACACAGAATCTCCGATTTGGAGTATCTCCGGGCAGTAATGGAGTCCGATCTCCGGGCAGTAATGGAGTACAGCTGCATACACCATTTAGTATCTGGGATGGATGTCACCATAGGAAATGAATCCATTTCAGGACTAAAAGCCGTCACAGCTTGGAGACTTATATTATTTTTTAGATTTTTAGCTTTAAAGGGGTATGCCAGGAAAAAAAAATTTTTTAACATCAACTGGCTCCAGAAAGCTAAACAGATTGATAAATTACTTCCATTAAAAAATCTTAATCCTTTCAAAAATTATCAGCTGCTGAAGTTGAGTTGTTCTTTTCTGTCTGGCAACAGTGCTCTCTGCTGACATCTCTGCTTGTCTCGGGAACTGCACAGAGTAGAAGAGGTTTGCTATGGGGATTTGCTTCTAAACTGGGCGGTTCCCGTGACACGTGTCATCAGAGAGCACATAGACAGAAAAGAACAACTCAACTTCAGCTGCTCATAAGTACTGAAAGGATTACGATTTTTTTAATAGAAGTAATTTACAAATCTGTTTAACTTTCTGGAGCCATTTGAGATAGATATATATATATATATATATATATATATATATATATGTATATATAAAAGAGTTTTTTCCTGGATAACCCTTTTAAAGGGGTTCTCCACTGCCCTGTCTTCCTGAGCTCCGCTCGCAGCGTCCGGAAGTTTTTTTACTCTAAGTGCTGTGTGCGGTGCGGGCTTCCCTGTTCGAGGCCGCCCCCTCGTGACGTCACAACCGCCCCCTCAACGAAAGTCTATGGGAAGGGGGCGCGACAGCGGTCGCGCCCCCTTCCCGTAGACTTTCGTTGAGGGGGCTGGCGTGACGTCACGAGGGGGCGGCCTCGAACACGGAAGCCCGCACACAGCACCCGGAGTAATAAACTTCCGGACGCTGCGAGTGGAGCTTCGGAAGACAGGGCAGTGGAGAACCCCTTTAAAGGTTTTATCCCTTTAAATTTACAGTTAGCTTAATCCGCTATTAATTCAGTGCACAATATGACCTATAACACAGATCCGCACTGTTATTGCCAGAGAGATGACTCCGATCTGTCACCGTTTGCCAGCTGGATTTTGCACACTCTCCCACACTCCAGCACATCAACTTTTGCGACACGTTTAAGGTCACTCGTGTTGTCTAAGTTCTCACCGCTGTGTAAAGCATTAAGCCATCGAGCCTCTTCTCACCTCTAGTTAAGCCTAAAATGCCCATAACATGTTTTCATAGCTCTGAAAGCCGGCCGGCTTGATGCGGCTAACACAGGTGATACTAATTCTGAGCGACACGCTGGACGCCAACGCTAAAAGCTTCAGACTGTGTCAGGGTATTATAGACTTACGCTCAAACAGTCCACTGAGCAGCAGAGAGGGCTTCTTCTCACATACAGATCTCCTACCTCCGCACCTACAATATACGAAAATAGAGAGATTCAACCATGAAAGAAAAAATGATCGATGGATATGACATACAGTATAGGGACATTGGGGGAGGGGAATTATCATTTCATTTACCCGATATTTTCATGATACTGTTTTGCGCGTGTGTTTGTCGCATCCACATTTTTGCGTCTTTTTGTTGTGCCTAACCATTACTGTGTGTTATTCAAAGAATCTATGCTGATCAACTCTTCAGGTAGCTTTGTGCAGTGGAAATTAATTCATTATGTGCGACAGTTTTCCACAGGCGCATTTGCGGGCGTAACTCGCGTAAGTTTGTCGCAAATCCACACCATCTATTTCTTGGTGTAGAAAAGCCACTGAACACAGCAGTTTAAAAGGCTTTAAAGGGGTACTCCGGCACAAAGACATCTTATCCCCTATCCAAAGGATAGGGGATAAGATGCCTGATCGAGGGGGTCCCGCCGCTGGGGACCCCTGTGATCTACCACGCCGCCCCCCCAGTTAGAATCAGCCCCCGGAGCATGCTCGCTCTGGGTCTGATTACTGGCGATCACGGGGACGGAGCATAGTGACCTCACGGCTCCGCCCCGCATGTGACGTCATGCTCCGCCCCCTCAATGCAAGTCTATGGGAGGGGGCATGACAGCTGTAACGCAACCTCCTATAGGCTTGCATTGAGGGGGCGGAGTGTGATGTCACATGGGGCGGAGCCATGATCGCCGTGATCGCCAGTAATCAGACCCGGAGCGAGCACGCTCCGGGGGCTGATTCTAACGGGGTGCGGTGTGGAAGATCACGGGGGTCCCCAGAGGCGGGACCCCCACGATCAGGCATCTTATCCCCTATCCTTTGGATAGGGGATAAGATGTCTTAGCGCCGGAGTACCCCTTTAACCGGGTGACCAACTGAGAAGCACTTTTAGGAATAACCTGACACCGTAATTTGACATGGTTACTTCAAACATTGGTACACATTAAAGGGGTATTTCAGGGAAGAAATTTTTTTTCATATCAACTGGCTGCAGAAAGTTAAACAGATTTGTTAATTACTTCTATTAAAAAATCTTAACCCTTTCAATAATTATCAGCTGCTGAAGTTGAGTTGTTTCTTTTCTGTCTGGCAACAGTGCTCTCTGCTGACATCTCTGCTTGTCTCGGGAACTGCACAGAGTAGAGGAGGTTTGCTATGGGGATTTGCTTCTACTCTGGACAGTTCCCGAGACAGGTGTCATCAGAGAGCACTTAGACAGAAAAGGACAACTCAACTTCAGCAGCTCATAAGTACTGAAAGGATTCATATTTTTTAAGAGAAGTCATTTACAAATCTGTTTAACTTTCTGGAGCCAGTTGATATCTAAAAAAATGTTTTTCCTGGATAACCCCTTTAACTCCATTGAGTCTGGTTTTATAACCAATATAAGTGATAGCACATAATATACACTCCTTGGGGGAGATTTATCAAAACCTGTGCAGAGGAAAACTTGTCCAGTTGCCCATAGAAACCAATCAGATCGCTTCTTTCATTTTGCAGAGGCCTTGTTAAAAATGAAAGCAGCGATCTGATTGGTTGCTATGGGCAACTGGGCAACTTTTCCTCTGGACAGGTTTTGATAAATCTCCCCCTCAGTCTTTCCTCTAGGCCAGTGTTTCCCAATCAGTGTGCCTCCAGCTGTTGCAAAACTACAACTTCCAGCATGCCCGGACAGCCGAAGGCTGTCCGGGCATGCTGGGAGTTGTAGTTTTGCAACAGCTGGAGGCACACTGATTGGGAAACACTATTCTTGGGTACATTCCAGGAATTTCCGTGCGGGACAATTTCATCTTCATCATGCACACTGCCGAATTTCTGCGGCAAAAAACAAAAAAATCCGGACTCCTCTTTTGGAGGAAACCCAAGCACAATGCATTGCCAACGGCGACTTAACATTTCCACGCAGTCCAAGAGCCGATGGATTTTGGCTGCGCCACTGCACACGGAATCTCCGCCCAAAATATCTGCAATTAAAAGCCTGAACGTGTCAACCCAACCCTAAAGTTTAGCGGACTGGGAATTCGGTCGCATTCACAGCACTTTTATTTTTTTTTTTCTCCGATTCACTGTTTCCATGACAGTACATTTAATTTATCTGTATACAAAAACACTGTAAGCATCGCTAATATTTGCGCCAAAAAAACAAAAAAATGGGAAACGGATTTGCTGTACGGCACGCAGAAGCACCCGTTTTCAGCATCTTTTTTTTTTAATGGTATACATTAAAGGGGTTCTCCGCTGCCCTGCATTACTCCGAATGCTGTGTGCGGGCTTCCATGTTCGAGTCCGCCCCCTCGTTACGTCACGCCCCCCCTCCCTCCCCCTCCGTAACAAAAGTCTATGGGAAGGGTACAAGCGGAAACAAAAGCGCTGTGCAAACTCAGCCTTACCAGTAGTGTTTAGTGCGAATATTCAAAATGGGAATTTTTACCGCGAATATCAGCACTTCGCAATTTCACGAATATTTAGAATATAGTGATATATATATATATATATATATATATATATATATAGATTAGTTAGGAGTAGCCGTATTAGTCCAGTGATGCAAAAAGCAAAATGATAGAACGTGTGTTTTCTCCTTGTGAGCTCAGAAATGCTTATGACTTGATAAAGGGAGGAATCCTGAAAGCTTGTCTCTACAAAATCTTGTTAGTCCAATAAAAAAGGAATTACAAGATACTGCAACTACAGATGATTTTGCTTTATATATATATATATATATATATATATATATATATATAATTTGTAATGACAAATATTAGTTTTTCGTTTTTTCTAAGCAAATTTATGTGAATATTTATGGGAATATCGCCACTTCCAGACTGGACCCTGATCCCTCCCTTCTTTTAGGTGAAAGATATAATTGCGCATGCGCACTATGCAAGTTTCATTACGAATTTTCGCATAAAAAAAAAAAAAAGAAAGAACATAGGCCCAGATTTATCAAACTGTGTGAGAGAAAAAGTGGAGTGATTTTCCCACAGCGACCAATCACAGCTCAGCTAACGATCTGAGGTAAAGTAAAAGCTGAGCTGTGATTGGTTGCTGTGGGGAAATCACTCCACTTTTTCTCTCACACAGTTTGATAAATCTGGTCCATAGTGATTATGCAAAATTCACGAATATAGGACGAATATTCTAGGGATCGACCGATATCGATTATCTAGGCAGATACCGGTAATCTGCGACCTTTCAGGCCGATAGCCGATAACTTATACCGCTATCCCCCCCCCCCCCCCGATCAATGATTTAAAGCGGGTGCTTTAAATCAATGAACTGCAGCGGCTTTTGCGGGGTCAGAGACCACCGCCGCCGCCCGCTTCTCTCCCCCTGCCTGTCTTGGGGTCCTCCCTAGTCCAACCACCGCCGCCCGCTTCTCTCCCCCTGCCTGTCATGGGGTCCTCCCTAATCCAACCACTGCCGCCCGCTTCTCTCCCCCTGCCTGTCCTGGGGTCCTCCCTAGTCCAACCACCGCCGCCCGCTTCTCTCCCCCTGCTTGTCTTGGGGTCCTCCCTAGTCCAACCACTGCCGCCCGCTTCTCTCCCCCTGCTTGTCTTGGGGTCTTCCCTAGTCCAACCACTGCCGCCCGCTTCTCTCCCCCTGCTTGTCTTGGGGTCCTCCCTAGTCCAACCACCACCGCCCGCTTCTCTCCCTCTGCCTGTCCTGGGGTCCTCCCTAGTCCAACCACCGCCGCCCGCTTCTCTCCCCCTGCCTGTCCTGGGGTCCTCCCTAGTCCAACCACCGCCGCCCGCTTCTCTCCCCCTGCCTGTCCTGGGGTCCTCCCTAGTCCAACCACCGCCGCCCGCTTCTCTCCCCCTGCCTGTCTTGGGGTCCTCCCTAGTCCAACCACCGCCGCCCGCTTCTCTCCCCCTACCTGTTCTGGGGTCCTCCCTAGTCCAACCACCGCCGCCCGCTTCTCTCCCCCTGCCTGTCTTGGGGTCCTCCCTAGTCCAACCACCGCCGCCCGCTTCTCTCCCCCTGCCTGTCTTGGGGTCCTCCCTAGTCCAGCCACCACCGCCCGCTTCTCTCCCCCTGCCTGTCCTGGGGTCCTCCCTAGTCCAACCACCGCCGCCCGCTTCTCTCCCCCTGCTTGTCTTGGGGTCCTCCCTAGTCCAACCACCGCCGCCT
Source organism: Hyla sarda (assembly GCF_029499605.1). NCBI lineage: Eukaryota > Metazoa > Chordata > Amphibia > Anura > Hylidae > Hyla > Hyla sarda. The sequence goes on along the minus strand of NC_079196.1, from coordinate 29,013,893 downwards.
GCTTCTCTCCCCCTGCCTGTCCTGGGGTCCTCCCTAGTCCAACCACCGCCGCCCGCTTCTCTCCCCCTGCCTGTTCTGGGGTCCTCCCTAGTCCAACCACCGCCGCCCGCTTCTCTCCCCCTGCCTGTCTTGGGGTCCTCCCTAGTCCAACCACCGCCGCCCGCTTCTCTCCCCCTGCCTGTCCTGGGGTCCTCTCTAGTCCAACCACAGCCGCCCGCTTCTCTCCCCCTGCCTGTCTTGGGGTCCTCCCTAGTCCAACCACCGCCGCCCGCTTCTCTCCCCCTGTCTGTCTTGGGGTCCTCCCTAGTCCAACCACCACCGCCCGCTTCTCTCCCCCTGCCTGTCTTGGGGTCCTCCCTAGTCCAACCACCGCCGCCCGCTTCTCACCCCCTGCCTGTCCTGGGGTCCTCCCTAGTCCAACCACCGCCGCCCGCTTCTCACCCCCTGCCTGTCCTGGGGTCCTCCCTAGTCCAACCACCGCCGCCCGCTTCTATCCCACTGCCTGTCTTGGGGTCCTCCCTAGTCCAACCACCGCCGCCCGCTTCTCTCCCCCTGCCTGTCTCGGGGTCCTCCCTAGTCCAACCACCGCCGCTGCCCCATCGCCTCCCCCATCCCCGATTTTATAATTACCTGTTCCCCGGGTCCGCGCTACTTCTGGCTCCGGCAGCGTCCTGAGCTGTCACTGTGCGCACTGTTGAGGACGTCACTCGTCATTGCGCTGCGCAGGACGCCACAGGAGCCAGAAGAAGCGCGGACCCCGGGCCCAGGTAATTATAAAACCGAGGACGGGGGAGGCAATGGGGCAGCGGCGGCGGCTGTGGTCTCAGCGGTGGTCTCTATCGGCATATCGGCAAGATAATAGCCGATACCAATAATGTCCAAAATCGTGAATATCGACCGATAATAACAGCCAAACCGATAATCGGTCGATCCCTAGAATATTCCTCCAAATATTCGTGAAATATCACAAATTCCAATACCTCCTATGCTGCTCATCACTTCTTACCAGTAACCTGCCCAAAATACCGTGTGAAAAGAGCTTTTTTTTTTTTTCACCAAAAATCCCTTTTATATATGCAGATTTCTTCGGTTTTTATTATTATCATTATTGTTTATCATTATTTTTAGTATTATTATTAATAATAGCAATATTTTTTTATAATTATTTTTTTTATTATTATTCTCATTTTGTTTTTATTTTCAATTATTCTCTTTCATGATGATTTCGTTCATTATTGATTTGTTTATTATTTTTCATCTAAATATATAATTTCAATTATTTTCCTGATAAGAAGATTAACACATAAAGGAGCAGTGTCACGTGATGTCTGCTGGGACTTGTAGTTCTTACAGCCGACTACACGCCGCCTCAGCCCGGCGACGGTAACAAACCTCGGAGAAGCGATGACGTCACGTCGTGAGAATTTCCTCATCTGCGGCGTTCTATGGTCTCCTCCGTGCGACCCCGCCTCTACTAATGCGTCACTTAAACGTCACGTAGAGAGGCGGGGCTACTAGATCCGACAGCGTGGTAGCGTAGAGGGGGCGTGCCTAGTGCCTTGTACGCATGCGCAGGAAGCGGTCAGTATCCTTTCCCTTGTCTCGTGTACGCGGTGTCACGTGTGCGGGTTGTGGCCCCTGGGGGTTGTCATAGAGTGCGGGGCCCTTTCATAATAATGTTGTCTGTTTGGGGAAAGTCGTGCTGGGACTTGTGGTTGCACTGAAGCTGAGCTTGTCTGTCACACAGTGTTTATAGAGAGGATCAGCTTGCTGGTAGCCAGAGATAATGGGGGAGATTGATCAAAACCTGTGCAGAGGAAAAGTGGAGCAGTTGCCCATAGCAACCAATCAGCTTGCTTATATAATTCTTAAAAAAGGCCTCTGAATAATTAAAGTAGTGATCTAATTGCTATGGGCGACTGCTCCACTTTTATTTTCACGTTTAGGTTCACGTGGCTTTAAGGCACGCCAAAATATACACTAAAATTACGTATTCAAGCGCAACCATTTTTTTTGTGGGAGTATACGGCGCAGTTCACATTGTGTAAATATATATTTTATTGGCATGTGCATTTCACATGTGCTATAAAGCACAGATTGCTGATTTGCGCCCACTTTTTCCCCACTATGGCGTATTTTTTCTTACGCTATTGGAAAAGTATAATTTGTGAACCTGCCCGTAAACGTATCTATAAATGTCTTGAATTCTCCCGCTGACTTTGTTTGGGGTCCCTGCTGTATTTATTTTATCCCCCCCGTTTCCTTATATGTAGGATGACCGATCACATGACCAGCCAGCTACAGGCTGCCACAGTGATGTCACTATAGATGATGTGTCGCTGAAGGAACCTGTAATTGGCCGACCTGTGAAGTCATCAGACAGGATTGGACAGATGACCCTGCAGTGTCATCTGTACCACCCTGACTCAGCTCCATCCATGCATACTATTATTGCAGATGGGTCATGTGATCACCAGTCTGATAACCAAGAAATGACATGCTCTAATGCAATGTTTCCCAATCGGTCTGCCTGCTGCTGTTGCAGAACTACAACTCCCAGCATACCCGGACAGCCAAAGGCTGGCCAGACATGCTGGGCATTGTAGTTCTGCAACAATTGGAGGCACGCTGGTTGGGAAACACTGCTCTAATGTGTAACATTGTCTGTCTTGTGTGACTGGATTCTTGGGAACTAAAGTACAGGATGACATCATCGCCTATCACCTATCCAGATATCGCAAAACTACAACTCCCAGCTTGCCCAGACAGCCAATGGGAGTTGTAGTTTTGCAACAGCTAGAGGTCCTCGGTTTGGAGACCACTGACCTATCAGGTACCCCCTTCCTTGTTCACCTCTATACCCCTTCCATGTATAGACAGCTACTAATGACCAGGGTAGCAGTAATATAGTAGGTGAGTCCATACAGTGATTAGCTGCAGAGTTATACACCTCCCCTGATGACACTGCCTCTTCTGTATGCAGATTCTGTAGGGTGCCCTATGAGTTTCAGCTGCTTTCCTGTGTATGGTAGAGAAGGACACAGACTACAGCCGTATATCATATGATCTCTATAACAGTGGTCTCCGAACTGTGGACCTCCAGATCACCCACACTGTGAATGGGCCCTTATATAGTGCTGTTTTTGCCAATTTAACCCCTTTAGGCATTGAATTGGATGATGAAGCAAAGAGAACTACCTTTCATTCACATACGTATGACCGCAGTGAGGAGGAGTAGGGGGCCCCAGGACCCTTGTTCTAGGCATCCTGTGGACAGGGCGTAGGTGTCAATTGTGGACTAACCCCTAACGGTCTATCATGAAATATCACTGTAAGGAATTCATCATGTTATACTGTACGTTATCCATCATATAATATTACTGTACGATATTATATAGTGTACGATATTCATCATATAATACTGTACGGGGGTTCATCATATAAAACTGTACGGTATTCATCACATAATACTGCACGGTACTATGCATCATATAATACTGTACGGTGTTCATCATATAATACTGTACGTTACTATGCATCATAGAGATGAGCGAACTTACAGTAAATTCGATTCGTCACAAACTTCTCGGCTCGGCAGTTGATGACTTATCCTGCATAAATTAGTTCAGCTTTCAGGTGCTCCCGTGGGCGGGAAAAGATGGATACAGTCCTAGGAAAGAGTCTCCTAGGACTGTATCCACCTTTTCCCGCCCACGGGAGCACCTGAAAGCTGAACTCATTAATGCAGGATAATTCATCAACTGCCGAGCCGAGAAGTTTGTGACAAATCGAAAGTTCGCTCATCTCTATTGCATAACATAATACTGTATGGTATTCATCACATAATACTGTACGGTACTATGCATCATATACTGTACGGTATTCATTATATAATACTGTACGGTACTATGCATCATATACTGTACGGTACTATGCATCATATACTGTACGGTATTCATTATATAATACTGTATGGTACTATGCATCATATACTGTACGGTATTCATCATATAATACTGTTCGGTACTATGCATCATACTGTACGGTATTCATCATATAATACTGTACGGTACTATGCATCATATACTGTACGGTATTCATCATATAATACTGTTCGGTACTATGCATCATATACTGTACGGTATTCATCATAATACTGTTCGGTACTATGCATCATATACTGTACGGTATTCATCACAATACTGTACGGTACTATGCATCATAATACTGTATGGTACTATGCATCACAATACTGTACGGTGTTCATCATATAATACTGTACGGTATTCACCATATAATACTGTACGGTATTCATCATATAATACTGTACGGTACTATGCATCATATACTGTACGGTATTCATCATATAATACTGTACGGTACTATGCATCATATACTGTACGGTATTCATCATATAATACTGTACGGTACTATGCATCATATACTGTACGGTATTCATCATATAATACTGTACGGTACTATGCATCATATACTGTACGGTATTCATCATATAATACTGTTCGGTACTATGCATCATATACTGTATTTAGACACTGATACTAATGAATAGCAGGGCGCTGCAGGAGTGTGGGAACTCCCTGCCCGGCCACGCTTCTCCTATGATGCAGGCAGCGAGATTAGTTCTGCCTGCATCATCTGCTCTGGCCGGGCCTGACTAGTAGAGGCCGGAGCAGTGGAGCATCGAGGGACCTGGTACAAAGAAGCAGCAGTATCGGGTCGTCCACGGAGCTAGCCATCTGAGAGTAAATGATGCAGGTGTCTTGGGGGGTGTTAAGGCAGAAAGGGATAAAGGGGGGGGGCATAAAAGTGAAGGTTAAACTGTTGCAGAGGTCTTGTGGGGGGCAGGGGTGGTGTTGTTAGGGTTAGAAGGGGATAAAGGGGTCCGGGGGCAGAAAATTAAAGAAGAATGATGCAGGGGTCTTGGGGGGGTATTAGGGCAGAAGGGGACAGAGGGGTCTGGGGGGGCTGAAAAGTTTAAAGAATTATGCAGGGGTCTTGGAGAAGGGGATAGAGGGGTCTGGGAGGCGGGCAGAAAAGTGTAAAGAAGGATGATGCAGCGGTCTTGGGGGGCAGAGGAGTCTGGATGAGGACTTAGGGGTCAGGGGGCAGAGGAGTCTGGATGAGGACTTAGGGGTCAGGGGGGAATTAAGGCCCATCCCATCCACAAAAATCTACTTGTAGCAGAGTCCTAAAGTTTTCAATGTTTTTCTGCTGCTCTGTTTATACAGTGGAATCCCCCCAGCAGAATGGACGTAAACCTTAAGGACAAACATGTTCGTTCTTTGGGTAAACGTCCATTCTGCTGGGGGGATTCCACCGGACTGCATTGTTATCTATAGAGATGGCGCACATCCGTGCTGTCCTATCGCCAATGGCTTTGGTGGCGCCTGCAGCAACACTAAATGTCCACATTGTGGAGAAGCCCTTAGGGGTCTGCAGGAGGAGGGGCAAATGGGTCTGGGGGGAGTACAGGGAAGGGATTCTGACAATCAGAGGAAACAGTGTCTGGCAGTATTATTTTAGGGGTCATGATGTCCGGCAGTATTATTTTAGGGGTCATGATGTCCGGCAGTATTATTTTAGGGGTCATGATGTCTGGCAGTATTATTTTAGGGGTCATGATGTTCGGCAGTATTATGATTATTGTTGTCATACAAAGGATGAGGATCTAGTAACCAATGATGTCCGGGCATCAGACTCTGCAGAGAAGATGGAGCTGAAAGAAGACAAGGACCAGAGGAAGAAAAAGGAAAGACAACAGAGAAGACGTCTCCTGTGAGTCATTATACAATTGTGTATGCGGCCGGACGGTGCCCGATCAGAGCTGGAGTCACTTGTGATGATGGGTGACACTGTACCCTAATCTGCGGCTCTACAGCTGTCACAAAACTACAACTCCCAAATTGCCTGAAGCTTTGCAACAGCTGGAGAGGGGGGCACCTCATTCATTGTTTTAAGGGACATAGAGGTATAATTTGCTTCAGGGCACAGTGGAAATATAATATTTGGGGGCCCAGCATGTGGTAGTTTTATACTCAGAGGCATAGTGTGAGGCAGCATTATACTCAGGGGCACAGTGTGTGGCAGTATTATACTCAGGGGCATGGTGTGTGGCAGTATTATACTCAGGGGCATGGTGTGTGGCAGTATTATACTCAGGGGCATGGTGTGTGGCAGTATTATACTCAGGGGCATGGTGTGTGGCAGTATTATACTCAGGGGCATGGTGTGTGGCAGTGTTATACCAGGGGCACAGTATGTGACAGGATCATACCAGAGGCACAGTGTCTGTGTCAGTATTATACCAGGGGCACAGTGTGTGGCAGTATTATACCAGGGGCACAGTGTGTGGCAGTATTATACCAGGGGCACGGTGTGTGACAGGATTATACCAGGGGCTCAGTATGTGGCAGTATTATACCAGGGGCACGGTGTGTGACAGGATTATACCAGGGGCACAGTATGTGGCAGTATTATACCAGGGGCACGGTGTGTGACAGGATTATACCAAGGGCACAGTATGTGGCAATATTATACCAGGGGCACGGTGTTTGGCAGTATTATACCAGGGGCACAGTGTGTGACAGGATTATACCAGGGGCACAGTATGTGGCATTATTATACCAGGGGCACGGTGTGTGACAGGATTATACCAAGGGCACAGTGTGTGGCAGTATTATACCAAGGGCACAGTGTGTGGTAGTATTATACCAGGGGCACAGTGTGTGGCAGTATTATACTGGGGCACAGTGTGTGGTAGTATTATACCAGGGGCACAGTGTGTGGCAGTATTATACTGGGGGCACAGTGTGTGGTAGTATTATACCAGGGGCACAGTGTGTGGCAGTAATATACCAGGGGCACAGTGTGTGGCCATATTATACCGGGGGCACAGTGTGTGGCAGTAATATACCAGGGGCACAGTGTGTGGCCATATTATACCGGGGGCACAGTGTGTGGCAGCAATATACCAGGGGCACAGTGTGTGGCCGTATTATACCAGGGGCACAGTGTGTGGCAGTATTATACTGGGGGCACAGTGTGTGGTAGTATTATACCAGGGGCACAGTGTGTGGCAGTAATATACCAGGGTCACAGTGTGTGGCCGTATTATACCAGGGGCACAGTGTGTGGCAGTTGGAGAACAGTTATGACTTATTAAGTTCTAATTATGTTCTACAACAGGCAGCATCTATTTCTGGCATGGCACTGCGGCAGCTAGGTGTGAACCAGGTCTTAGCGTTTAGCTCGGACCTTCACCGGCTGGCAGACCTGGAAAAGTGGACCCCTACTAAAAGTACAGTAGTTGAGTACCCCTGCTGTATGGTATTCATCGTGTGGTGTACGGTATTCATCATATACTATAAAGCATTCTTTATATAATACTGTATTGTCTTCATCCTATAATAATGTACAGTAGTTTTCCTATAATACAGTATTTATCATATTATACTGTAAGGTATTCATCATATACTGTACAGTATTTATCCCCATAACATTAATGGCCATGACTGTATAATACTGTACAATATTCATCATATATTGTAATACTGTACGGTATTCATCATATACTGTACAGTATTTATCCCCATAACATTTATGGCCATGACTGTATAATACTGTACAATATTCACCATATAATACTGTACGGTGTTCATCATATAATTCTGTACCGTGTTCATCATATAATACTGTACCGTATTCATCATATAATACTGTACCGTATTCATCATATAATACTGTACCGTATTCATCATATAATACTGTACGGTATTCATCATATAATACTGTACGGTGTTCATCATATAATACAGTACGGTATTCATCATATAATACTGTACGGTATTCATCATATACTGTACGGTATTCATCATATAATACTGTACGGTGTTCATCATATAATACAGTACGGTATTCATCATATAATACTGTACTGTATTCATATACTGTACGGTATTCATCATATAATACTGTATGGTGTTCATCATATAATACTGTACCGTATTCATCATATAATACTGTACGGTATTCATCATATAATACTGTACGGTGTTCATCATATAATACTGTACGGTATTCATCATATAATACTGTACGGTATTCATCATATAATACTGTACGGTGTTCATCATATAATACTGTACGGTGTTCATCATATAATACTGTACGGTATTCATCATATAATACTGTATGGTGTTCATCATATAATACTGTACCGTATTCATCATATAATACTGTACGGTATTCATCATATAATACTGTACGGTGTTCATCATATAATACTGTACGGTATTCATCATATAATACTGTACGGTATTCATCATATAATACTGTACGGTGTTCATCATATAATACTGTACGGTGTTCATCATATAATACTGTACGGTATTCATCATATAATACTGTACGGTGTTCATCATATAATACTGTACGGTGTTCATCATATAATACTGTACGGTATTCATCATATAATACTGTACGGTGTTCATCATATAATACTGTACGGTGTTCATCATATAATACTGTATGGTGTTCATCATATAATACTGTATGGTGTTCATCATATAATACTGTACGGTGTTCATCATATAATACTGTACAGTGTTCATCATATAATACTGTACGGTATTCATCATATAATACTGTACGGTGTTCATCATATAATACTGTACCGTATTCATCATATAATACTGTACGGTGTTCATCATATAATACTGTACGGTGTTCATCATATAATACTGTACGGTGTTCATCATATAATACTGTACGGTATTCATCATATAATACTGTACGGTGTTCATCATATAATACTGTACGGTGTTCATCATATAATACTGTATGGTGTTCATCATATAATACTGTATGGTGTTCATCATATAATACTGTACGGTGTTCATCATATAATACTGTACAGTGTTCATCATATAATACTGTACGGTATTCATCATATAATACTGTACGGTGTTCATCATATAATACTGTACCGTATTCATCATATAATACTGTACGGTGTTCATCATATAATACTGTACGGTGTTCATCATATAATACTGTACGGTGTTCATCATATAATACTGTACGGTGTTCATCATATAATACTGTACCGTATTCATCATATAATACTGTACGGTGTTCATCATATAATACTGTACGGTGTTCATCATATAATACTGTACGGTGTTCATCATATTCTGTGCAATTATTATCCTATAATAATCCTTTACGATATTCATCATATAATATTTCCTCTTCACAGGAGAAGACGGGACAGCGGTAGGAATGAGCGTCCTCCTGATCGAGGCGTTTTATGGGGGGTCACACAAGCAGCTGATGGACCTGCTGAGAGGAGAGATGGAGGGCTGCGTCCTCTATAGTCTCCCGGCCAAGAAGTGGCACTGGAGGGCCCGCACCGCCGCGCTCCACTTCATGCAGGCTGTTCCACCCAGTGACTCTTACAGGTAATATAATATATACAGTATTGAGAAGAGCAATGACATGTCAGTAGGACGCCATCACTCGGGTGTATTCACTCGCACAAGAGATTTTTGCCACTATCCCCATTCATTTCAATGGGACGTGCAGAAAGTGCTTATTTAGGCTTTTAGTAGAGAAAAATCTAGAGGCTCCTGTGTATACCTTATGCTTACCTGTTTTAGCAGCTGTGGCAAACATGAGATTGGCTTTATACTGGATAGACATCCATCACAGAAACAATTATCTAATGCGGCCTACATTTCCCATAAATCCTCTGGCTTTACGGAGAGAAAGGGTGTAGTGTTTGATCACTGCGCTTGAACATCTAATTAAGCTGCTGGTGCTGGAATCCACCCAGGTGAACTGATTTAGACTCGAGTGAGTTGAGGTCAGTTCACATTGCAATTCTAATGCTTTTTCTTTATTAAAAAAGCATTTTTTAGAGCAATATTACCATGGAGCAAAAGTGATTTGACCTATAACCCTAATTACATTGGTTTATGAAGTCATTAGGCTGCGTTAGCATGTTACATTCTTACAGCATTTTGACTCTCTAGGTTTTTTTTTTATTTATTTTTTGTGGCAATTTTCCAAAATCGTGGAAAAACGTTACAGTAGCAAAATTTTCAATGCAAATTAACAATATGCAAAACTCCGGTGGAAAACAGTTTTTTTTTAATTTTTTTATTTATTTTTTTTAAATCAACTGGCGCCAGAAAGTTAAACAGATTTGTAAATTACCTCTATTAAAAAATCTTAATCCTTTCAGTACTTATCAGCTGCTGAATACTACAGAGGAAATTATTTTCTTTTTGGAACACAGTGCTCTCTGCTGACATCACGAGCACAGTGCTCTCTGCTGACATCTCCTACTTTCTCTCCTGATTTTCTCCTACTCTGGACAGTTCTTAAACTGGACAGAGATGTCAGCAGAGAGCACTGTGCTCGTGATGTCAGCAGAGAGTTCTGTGTTCCAAAAGGAAAATAATTTCCTCTGTAGTATTCAGCAGCTAATAAGTACTGGAAGGATTACGATTTTTTTAATAGAAGTCATTTACAAATCTGTTTAACTTTCTGGCACTAGTTGATTTAAAAAAAAAAAAAAAAGTTTTCCACCTTTAATGAGTGTGGGCCGAAAGTCAGAATTCTGCAGGAATTCTCCGTAGTATGAACGGGGCCTTAGAGTTTATCTTAATTAGAAAAAAAATACATAATACCTTAAAGCGCCTGATAAAGAAGGGGAACCCTTGTCTTTACATCTTTTAAGGAAGTATTTCCCAACCAGCGTGCCTCCAGCTGTTGCAAAACTACAACTCCCAGCATGCCCGGACAGCCTTTGGCTGTCCGGGCATGCTGGGAGATGTAGTTTTGCAACAGCTGGAGGTACCTGGTTGGGAAACACTGATGGCTTACATGTTTTTTCTCTTTTTTTCTTGCATATAATGTTCTTTCTACACCTTATAGCAGTGTTTACAACTCCAGTGACTAAAACTACAACTTCAAACATGGCCGCATAGCCGTAGGCTGTCCAGGCATGCCGAAAGTTGTAGTTTTGTAACAGCTGGAGGCACACTGGTTGGGAAACACTGCCCTATGTTACATAAGCAGGACTTCTTTACATAAAGGTCCCCTATGTAATGTATTAGGGGGGGGGGGGGGTGATTAGATATGTTTCAGAAGATTTCGGCTCCTGTTTGCTGTCTGTTTCACCCCCGTCGCCATGGCGGCATGAAATCAATTTGTAGAGAAATGTGCACGATGCGGACATGCCGTGTGAGGGTCTGCTTCCAGTCTCCGTTGCTTTTGGTTGTAGAAGTTAAGAGGCATTTTTGACATGTATCTGAAAATGTTTTGGCATGTCCTTTAATCTCTCACAGCCGTGTCCTCCAGCGAATCACAAGGTTATCTCCATCCTGAAGGTCGGCGTCACAAGACATCCTGTGCTCCGTGTAAAAATAAGCGGATCAGACGTTACTCACACTCACCCCATTACCCAAACATATATGGCACTGACCTCGCCTAATTTAATTGAAGCTCATTGGATTACCTACATTTTAGGAAATCCCATGAAACGCCAACGTTCTATCCTGTGTTGTATGTGTTATCACAGTGGGAAACTTTTTATAGTAAAGATCTGATAACAGTGGTCACATGCTATCACAGGGCGATCAGCTGATCACACCAGGTCCCACTTCTGGCATCACCGGGACGTTAGTATTACGTTGTGGACATTCAGAACAGCTGTTCCCACGGCCAGGAGTTGTGCCACAGTCCGATGGGCAACATGGAAGCATTTAGAATTTCTCTCCCGCTATAGAGGAGCCAGCGTGCATAGAGAGGATGCCTGGTGGGAAGCATCCATGTCTCTGCAGCAAGTACCACTCACCATGTTGGATGCTCACAGGTGCTTGAGGGGGAGGATGGAGCCATACGGGGGTTCAGGGAGGAGCAAGCCAACTGGGGGAGTTTAAGGGGTTTAGGGGTGGGAGAGGCTGGAGGCATTTGGGGGGAAGTGGGTGGGAGTCGAGGCATTTATGTGGGAGGCTGGAGGCATTTAGGGGGGAAGTTGGAGGGAGTCTGGAGGCATGTGGGATGTGTGGGAGGCATTTGGGTGGGGGAGCTGGAGGCATTTGGGGGAGGCTGAAGTGTGGGGGGGCTGGAGGTATTGTATGTATGTGTAGAGAAGGCTGGAGGTATTGTATGTGTGCGTGGGGACAACTGGAGGCATTTGGGGGGAGGCTGGAGGTAGTGCATGTGTGAGTAGCGGAGGCTGGAGGTATTGTATATGTGCATGTGGGGAAGGCTGGAGGTAATGTATGTGTGTGGGGGGGGGGGAGGCTGAAGGAATTGTATATGGAGGAGGCTTGAGGCATTAGTGGGGGGGGGGGGGGGAAAGGGGAGGATAATGCTGGAAAAGTGTGGAGCCTAATATGTTTGTGCTTCATGTTCTGCACTGAAAAGTTTAGCTGGAAAAAACCATCATGGTGGTCTGGGCCAGATGGAGAAAAAAAGAAAAAGTGAAAAACTCAGATCAGAATGGGGCCCCGACTCTCCCAGCTACAATATTAGACGTCACACACTCCTTGCGTTGTCTTTGGGAGCACTGGAGATAACAGAGTGCTGTACCTGGATATCTCCCCCAATCCCATAGACAGTGAATATAGGATGAGACTGTATGGAGCATAGACAGTCGGGCCCCGTTCTAGAGGTTGTGGGGGTCCCAGCAGTTAGATGCCCTTTGATTAAATGCTTATCCCTTATCCTGTGGATAGGGGATACATTTTTTTGGCTGTATAACCCCTTTAATATACCCTTTACTGTGTCATTGCCTTGTGATCTCTCACAATGCTTTGCTCTCTGATATCCTAAATTCTGTATTTACTTTTAGGCTTAGAGAAGAAAACAACAAAACCATAAATCAGCGTAAGATGAGTAAAATGAAGTGTTTACAAAGTAGCTCAACCTTTTATGTCCATTTTATTTGTGTAAAGTCATGAACTGAAGTTCTGTGTTTTTTCCTAATAGCAGCATGAAAAGACCCTCTAGTCCGGGAGTGATGGTATTCAGCGCCGGCACGTAGCACATTATGGGGGAAACATGGTAAAACAAAGGCTGCAGTGATATCTGTGCTGCTCGATGAATGCGGCCATTTTTTTCCATTGATAATCTAGAAGAATTCCTTTACTTTGGAACTGTGAAGAATGGGCCCATATAACTCTATTATGGTCACCGGTAATCACCCTACAAGGGTAGTTATGACTGTCTGTAGGAGAACAGATAAGTGGTGGGGAAAGTCTGAGGACTGTAAAGATCAAGTTCATTGACCGAAAAGGTTAAATTCATTTCAAATATTAGATTATTTAGAAAAGTCATAATCTGACTTCTGAGTTATCATACCATTAGGGGGAATTCAGAGGGTACAGAACCTCTATAGATTACAGAAAAGGTGTAGGGGATTAGAAAACCCCATCGATATGTAGTGGAGAAATTCAGCAAGGAAAATCATAGGTAAATAATAGTATATGCAAAGCAGTTTTCTCACACCACTTTTTCCAGGTAGCTTTGCCTTAAAGTGTACCTGTCATCAACAATTTTTTTTTATATAACGTAGATAATACCACTATATGTAATATACATTGGTTCAAAAATATGTATATTTTTGTCCCTGCAGCTATTGCATGCGTATCTCTATGAGGAGTCCAAATACAGGAAGTGAGGGTGGACAAGCAGGGATCTGTGTATTGAGGACAAGCAGGGCTCTGTACACTGAGGACAATCAGGGCTCTGAACACTGAGGACAAGCAGGGCTCTGTACACTGAGGACAAGCAGGGCTCTGTACACTGAGGACAAGCAGGGCTCTGTACACTGAGGACAAGCAGGGCTCTGTACACTGAGGACAAGCAGGGCTCTGTACACTGAGGACAATCAGGGCTCTGCACACTGAGGACAAGCAGGGCTCTGCACACTGAGGACAAGCAGTGCTCTGTACACTGGGGACAAGCAGGGCCCTGTACACTGGGGACAAGCAGGGCCCTGTACACTGAGGACAAGCAGGGCCCTGTACACTGAGGACAAGCAGGGCCCTGCACACTGAGGACAAGCAGGGCTCTGCACACTGAGGACAAGCAGGGCTCTGCACACTGAGGACAAGCAGGGCTCTGCACACTGAGGACAAGCAGGGCTCTGCACACTGAGGACAAGCAGGGCTCTGCACACTGAGGACAAGCAGGGCTCTGCACACTGAGGACAAGCAGGGCTCTGCACACTGAGGACAAGCAGGGCTCTGCACACTGAGGACAAGCAGGGCTCTGCACACTGAGGACAAGCAGGGCTCTGCACACTGAGGACAAGCAGTGCTCTGTACACTGGGAACAAGCAGTGCTCTGTACACTGGGGACAAGCAGGGCCCTGTACACTGGGGACAAGCAGGGCCCTGTACACTGAGGACAAGCAGGGCCCTGCACACTGAGGACAAGCAGGGCCCTGCACACTGAGGACAAGCAGGGCTCTGCACACTGAGGACAAGCAGGCCTCTGTACACTGAGGACAAGCAGGCCTCTGTACACTGAGGACAAGCAGGCCTCTGTACACTGAGGACAAGCAGGCCTCTGTACACTGAGGACAAGCAGGGCTCTGCACACTGAGGACAAGCAGTGCTCTGTACACTGGGGACAAGCAGGGCCCTGTACACTGGGGACAAGCAGGGCCCTGTACACTGAGGACAAGCAGGGCCCTGTACACTGAGGACAAGCAGGGCCCTGCACACTGAGGACAAGCAGGGCTCTGCACACTGAGGACAAGCAGGGCTCTGCACACTGAGGACAAGCAGGGCTCTGCACACTGAGGACAAGCAGGGCTCTGCACACTGAGGACAAGCAGGGCTCTGCACACTGAGGACAAGCAGGGCTCTGCACACTGAGGACAAGCAGTGCTCTGCACACTGGGAACAAGCAGTGCTCTGTACACTGGGGACAAGCAGGGCCCTGTACACTGGGGACAAGCAGGGCCCTGTACACTGGGGACAAGCAGGGCCCTGTACACTGAGGACAAGCAGGGCCCTGCACACTGAGGACAAGCAGGGCCCTGCACACTGAGGACAAGCAGGGCTCTGCACACTGAGGACAAGCAGGCCTCTGTACACTGAGGACAAGCAGGCCTCTGTACACTGAGGACAAGCAGGCCTCTGTACACTGAGGACAAGCAGGGCTCTGCACACTGAGGACAAGCAGGGCCCTGTACACTGAGGACAAGCAGGGCCCTGCACACTGAGGACAAGCAGGGCCCTGCACACTGAGGACAAGCAGGGCTCTGTACACTGAGGACAAGCAGGCCTCTGTACACTGAGGACAAGCAGGCCTCTGTACACTGAGGACAAGCAGGCCTCTGTACACTGAGGACAAGCAGGGCTCTGCACACTGAGGACAAGCAGGGCTCTGCACACTGAGGACAAGCGGGGCTCTGTACACTGAGGACAAGCGGGGCTCTGTACACTGAGGACAAGCGGGGCTCTGTACACTGAGGACAAGCGGGGCTCTGTACACTGAGGACAAGCGGGGCTCTGTACACTGAGGACAAGCGGGGCTCTGTACACTGAGGACAAGCAGGGCCCTGTACACTGAGGACAAGCAGGGTTCTGTACACTGAGGACAAGCAGGGCTCTGTGCAGTGAGGCTCTGTGACATGCTAGGGGTTCACACATGAGGATGATTGACAAGCCAGGAGTCTGCACAGAGCCCTGCTTGTCCTGTCCTCACTTCCTGTATTTGGACTCCTCATAGAGACACACAGACAATAGCTCCAGGGACAGCATTTTTTCACTCATAAATATACATATTTTTTTTAACCAATGTATATTACAAATATACATGTAATTGTATTATCTACATTATATAAAAAGTTTTTGTTGATGACAGATACATTTTAAAGGGGTACTTTTATTTAGATTTGCTCTGGACTACGCGTTACGAGGGGTAAGACCCCCTCTAGCATTAATGCTATGTAGCGCTGTTAGACCATTGGACCTGATGAAGAGGGGGTCGTACCCCTCGCAACGCGTAGTACGTTACCTAATAAAATACTTTGTTTCTTTATTTTACTTGTCCGCATCGGTTACTGCTTACTGAGGCTATACATACCTCTACCGGCTAAATAAAGTGGAGAGATAGTAGGGTCTTTTAGATTTTTTGTCGCAAATTCAGGCGTACAACACAAGCGACACAAAAACTCTACAAAATCTACTATGGAAAGCCTTAGTAAATGAGGCCCATTATCATCAATGGTGATTCTACTGTTCCATTCACACAGCTGAATTTCAGTGGTGGACATTCTGCATTCAGGTTTCTGCTAAATTCTAAGACGTGTCTTTAAAGAGTACCTGTCATCAAACCATATTTTCTAAACTAAGATTATATTCAATAACTACTCCTGACATCCCCCCTGCCCTAAAAAAGTTTCCGAGCTTTAAAAAGCTGTGTATCATATCTTTGCCCTTGCTCACATTGTGTGATCTCCCGACAGGAGAAAGTGGGCGTTCCCCAGTAGGTGCCACGTCACTGAACCCTGTGAGAGCTGTTCCTCGCCATGCACCGCACTCACTTCCTGAGTTTGGACTACTACAAGTCCTTGTGGAGACCAAATTAACTGTTTGGGAACAGAACAGAGCCACCTAGTGACCATTTTTTCAATCGCATTAAAAACATATAAAGGTTGAGAATTTTAACAGCAAGTAAATAGCAAAGTGTCTTATAATAACATAAGGAACAATATATTAAAAGTTTAGTTTGGTGAAAGGTACTATTTAAATTTTGCGGAATTTCGTTCAGAGCCCCATTGAAGCATAAGGGAATTTGAGCAGAAACTGTGTTTTTTGAAAGTACAGGAATTTTGTTTAACCTCTTAAGGACGCAGGGCGTACCTGTACGCCCTAAGTACACTCCTTTTCTATAACGCAGGGCTTCTAACAATGGCCGAGACCCGTGGCGAATAGCGTGCAGCACTATTAACCGCGTGCTATTAACCCTTTAGACGCGGTGTTCAAAGTTGATCGCCGCATCTAAAGTGAAAGTAAACTACTCCTGGCGAAATTGCGGCATCCCGAACAGCTGGAGGACACCTTCCTCCTGTGTGTCCGATCGCCGAATGACTGCTCCGTGCCTGAGATCCAGGCATGAGCAGTCAAGCGGCAGAATCATTGATCAATGTTATCCTATGGGATAACAAAGATCAATGTAAAAGATCAGTGTGTGCAGTCTTATAGCCCCCTATGGGAGCTGTAACATTGCAAAAGAAAAGTGGAAAAAAAGTTAATAAAGATCATTTAACCCCTTCCATTCAAGTCTAAGTCCTTGGCGGCTGTAGACGCCAGTCATCCGGCACGGTTTGCTCCGTGCACCAGATGACGGGTGCTGCTGCTGGGGACCCCCGCGATTAGACATCTTATCCCCCATCCTTTGGATAAAGGATAAAATGTTTTATGGCTGAGTACCCCTTTAAACTCCATATAGGAGTCTTAGAACATGACTGGGAATGTATGCCAAGCCAGAAATCTCTTCCAGAATGTGTGCGAAAATGCGCCAAAGTTTTTTAACCTCCCCATTGATAGTAAAATATCACAGCCTGGTAATTAGGATGAACCACTCACGCTTGTCAGAGAAAAAAACAAAAACTTAAAGGGGTATTCCGGGCAAAAACATTTTATCCCCTATCCAAAGTATAGGGGATAAGATGTCTGATCAAGTGGGGCCCGCTGCTGGGACCCCCCACGATCTTCCTGCAGCACCCGCATTCTATGCAGGGACTGCGTTTCTAGTTTCGGAAACCTCCGGGTTTCCGATACTGGGGACGTGACGTGACGTCACGCCACGCCTCCTCCATTCATGTCTAGCAGCGGGCAACCCCGCAATCAGACATCTTATCCCCTATCCTTTGGATAGGGGATAAAATGTTTTTGCCCGGAATACCCCTTTAAAGTATTGGAATGGTCATCAATTAATATAGTGAAATGCATTTTCCTCTGACTTTTTCCGATTTAATTTACCTGTAAATGCAATAGCAAATAAGGGCTAGTTTGTTACGCATTTTAGTCTCGGTGAATCAAGGATTTAGTGTAGTTTCTCCCTACCAGGGTGCCTCCAGCTGTTGCAGAACTACTACTCCCAGCATGCCCGGACAGCCAACAGCTGTCCGGTCATGCTGGAAGTTGTAGTTTTGCAACAGTTGGAGGCACCCTGGTTGGGGAACACTGATCTAGTGAGTTGTCTATGTTGCATATAATGTTCCTTCTTGCTATTTCTGGTTACTAGGAAAGCTTAGTTACAACCAATATGGCTGCCATACCAATGATGTTGTGCTGGTAAGTAGTACAGTGACCCCCCGACCTACGATGGTCCCGACATACGATAATTTCAACATGCTATGGCCTCTCAGAGGCAGCATCAACATACGATGCTTTTTTATGTCGGGGCCATCGCGAAAACGGCTATCCGGCAGCGCTGACTGCTTCAGCTGCCACCGGATAGCCGTTTAAGGTGCCCCGTGCCCTGTGCTGACGATCACTTACCTGTCCTCGGGACTCCGGTGCGTCCTCTTCGGGATCCTCTGCATCGTCGGCACTCTCCATCGTCGTCATCACGTCACTGCGCACACTGTCCCGTCATCCAATAGGAGCGGTGTGCGTAGCGACGTGATGGCGGCGATGGAGAGCGCAGATGACAGGGAAGCAGAGGCCTTGCCGGAGCGTCGGGGACACCTCGGGGACGCGGCGACAGTGATGGAGGGTGACATCCAGGGCAGCGGTGACGAGCGGTGACGGTCCGGAGCGGCGGGGACAGCTGAGTACAACTTCCTCTAACAGTGGTCTACAACCTGCGGACCTCCAGATGTTGCAAAACTACAACACCCAGCATGCCCGGACAGCCAACGGCTGTCCGGGCATGCTGGGTGTTGTAGTTTTGCAACATCTGGAGGTCCGCAGGTTGAAGACCACTTTCCTATACTTTACATTGCACGGATCCCTCAACATACGATGATTTCAACAAACGATGGTCCATTTGGAACGGATTCCCATCGTTTGTTGAGGGATCACTGTATTTATAGCAGGCATATTTCATACATATAGTAAACCCGGGGACCTCAGGGTCTCAGTTTCCCACCTCCACCTCTGGACATGTCTCTTGGAGGCTCCAGCCATCTGTCCTGGATGACCTCGATCCAGACAGAGAAGCTCAGATTGACTCGGATGGTGATTGATGCCTCGGTCTTCTCGGAGCAGGTGTTTCCAGCCTGTTCACACGTATCGCCTTACAAGGGGCCAGGTACGCGACTCGGTCACATGAGCGCCTAATGTTTTCTTTCATCACCACATACTGAACGTGTCCTACACAACTATCACTTCCCTGTGTTACCCGACCCATTGGATAAGCCCTTGGTGTCTTTAGTCTTAATGTAGATAATTGTTCTCATTTCCCCGGTCATTTAACTTTCAACATAACAGGTGACCAGTTATTCTGTCATCTCCTGGGGGCAGATTTGTGCTGTATCCATATATATATATATATATATATATATATAGTCATACAGATCATGTCTGGGTTTCGGCGAATATATATGGGGTGTTACTCCAGGGGACACCCACCTTCTGACTCTCTATCACCCCTTTACAGTGATCCCTCAACTTACAATGGCCTCAACATACAATAGTTTCAACATACAATAGTCTTTTCTGGACCATTGTAACTTGAAAGCAGGCACAACATATAATGCTACAGACAGTCCAGATCTGTGAAAGGTGTCATTGGCTTGAAGAACCGACCAATCAGAACGGGCATTTTACTGGTAAAATCCCTGTATTACTGACGTGCATGCACTGACTAGTGTCTGGTAGCGCCCCCTACTGTACAGGGAGGTATTACATGTTCTGTACTCTTTACCTGTATTACTGAAGTGCTTGCACTGACTGGTGTCTGGTAGCGCCCCCTACAGTACAGGGAGGTATTACATGTTCTGTATTACTCTTTACCTGTATTACTGAAGTGCATTGATTGGCTGTCTGGTAGCGCCCCCTACAGTACAGGGAGGTATTACATGTTCTATACTCTTTACCTGTATTACTGAAGTGTATGCACTGACTGGTGTCTGGTAGCGCCCCCTACAGTACAGGGAGGTATTACATGTTCTGTATTACTCTTTACCTGTATTACTGAAGTGCATTGATTGGCTGTCTGGTAGCGCCCCCTACAGTACAGGGAGGTATTACATGTTCTGTACACGTTACCTGTATTACTGAAGTGTATGCACTGACTGGTTTCTGGTAGCGCCCCCTACAGTACAGGGAGGTATTACATGTTCTGTACTACTCGTTACCTGTATTACTGAAGTTTATGCACTGACTGGTGTCTGGTAGCGCCCCCTACAGTACAGGGAGGTATTACATGTTCTGTACTCTTTACCTGTACCAGGGTTAGCTGCTCCTTTGGACACCAGGTGGGGGCGGCTCCATGTTACTTTTTTAGGACATTGCGTGTATTGTACAGGACCCTCTACATAGACAGTGATTACAGCTCCCAGCAGATCTTTATTACTTTTATATGTAAGGATTTGCTTTATCTATATTAGTTATCTACTTATTTTTCTTTAATCCTCACTTTTTCCTATTTTTGGATGACATTTTGGGGCTTCAGAACCAATTACCAGGTTTCCATAGAGTTATGGTCTCAACATACAATGGTCATCTTGGAACCAATTAATATTGTAACTTGAGGGACCACTGTACTCCATTTGCCCAGGGTTTGGCCACAACTGGGGTAATGAGGCCTTGTATGAAATCTGACTTTCTTCCATGTGCAGGCAGCCCCCAGATTCTACCACATCGCAACGCAGCACGTGTGAGTGATGTCAGCGAGCAAGAATGGTGATTTCATCAGCCAACCCTGGTGGTGGTATAAACAGAGCACCAGACAAATGTATATACCAGTACTGTATAGCCATTTTATTTGGCAGTATTATTTATGGCCTAATAGGGCATTATTTGGGCACTTTAGGTACTTTTAAGTGGTATTTGGTGGGTAATATTTGATGAGATTTAGGCACTGTATTTTTATGTTATTTGGGCACAGTTTGATGGTATCTATATTTGGTAGAATTTTTTGCTGCTGCATGTAAACCCAGTCCTAATCTGGCACTGTATAACATATATGCACTATGGGGGGAGTTATCATCAGTTTTGAACTTAAATATTGGAATAATTGTGCAATTTTTTTCATACATTTTTTTTTGTACTTGTGTTTTTGTGCCTTGTTTGCCTGTTTTACTTTCTGAAGGATTTAGGTAGAGTATGCTTTTTGGAAATTTTTTTTA